>NW_007577807.1:518306-534094 GCF_000690725.1 Stegastes partitus | reverse complement strand
CCCATTTATGTCAGTGACGGCAGGTTAAATAGCAGAAATATTTCTGTAGAGCGTAGATCAGGTGTAACACCACTCATGACGTTTGGATTTATTGTGTTAGACTACTTTTTAGCGAGGAATGCTGCATAAACCAACAGCTGAGTCCATTTTGAAAGTGTGCAAACTTTACCACGGCTTCTGCACAAAGAAAGTGTGCGCCTCCAAAAAACACTCCAACAAGCTGGTGGCCTCATGCAGACGATGTGGCTTCTGCCCAGAGAGACGCAGGAGGACGTCGTAGATGAGGGCATGATGAGGGGAACTTGTGGCTGACGAGGATCCGGTACTGGTTGATCAGGTGGTTGGAGGTGGTGTTGGGCCTTCGGGACGTCTGATCCAATGGGTTCCTCCTCATGGTGCTCGATCTCCTCCCAGTGGAACGGGTTGATGCCGCCGGTTGTACACCAGAGCCGCTTTAGATTAGACTAGATTAGATCAGATCAGATTAGATTAGTTTAGAAAGTCTTTATCGTCCCAATTTGGGCAATTTGATTTGCAACAGCAGTCGACAACAGAATTCACACCATAGAACAGCACAGTGCACAGAAACATGGAGATAAATAATGAATGTGATCAGGTGAGTTACCAGGACCATGTATGTAGCCTACAGCGCCTAAAGCTCATTTAGAAACCCTCCAGCTGATGATCTGAGGTATCTGTTTGATTTGTCCCTCTCAGGGAAGTGATGCCTCTTTCCAGACGGCAGAAGTCGTAACTGTGCATACAGAGGGCGCTGTGGGTTGGCTACGATGGAGGGGCGGCTGGTTAATACAGGGCGCAGAGGTGCTGCCCCACGACTACTGACCAGATAAAAACTAGTTCTCAAACGTAAAATTAAATTTGAATCGGTGCGTCCCGGACCCGCCCACTTTTGCTGTAAGCCAATGAATGTAGTCTTTATTTGCTTTGTCTTCTGTGGTTGGATATCAAAACTGTCCTTTGACGTTCTTACGACTGGGCTTTCTGACCCGTCTCACGGCCTTTAACTCCTCTGCTACTGGATCACAGCTACTGACTGATGGCTTCATGCATCGGCCGGCTGTCAATGGAGAAAAGAGCGCGTGCAGAATCCATGTAACTGGGTTTAACCTCGGACAAATCTGACGTGAGAACGCCCTAGTTTATCTTTTTTAACGTCATTTTTGGTCACACACCTGTCAGAGCGCCACAGCCACCAACAGCAGCTACCAGCCTGCTACGTGGGGCGTTCAGGGAGCGTCAGTAAATCATAGTGTCTATCGATAAGAAAATGTTCAGCCAGTCATATGTTTTACCTTTGACCAGGTGGGAGGTGCAACAAAATGAGAAAGTGGGTCGTACCGGTGCTGCCAGCGACAAAGTCAGTCGGGAGCCCTGAATAGTGTTTTTTTATTATTGATGTTGTGTGTTTTGTACAGATCCTGTAAATAGTGATGAAAGTTTGATGAATGGTTTTGAAATGTAGTTCTGGTAAATCTTGATAATGTTCAATTAGATTATGATTAGAACATCCTCCAAAAGCAGAACATTTGCATTCCTGTAAATAGTTGTGTCTGGTGTTACTCATATTCTAATTTCTGATTTTAAACAAAGCTCATGTGCAGACTGCGCCAGCCGCCACTGCTACGATTTTTGCCAAGTTTTATTAGTGATGCTAAGTTTCAGGTGTGTGTACAGCAGTGTACCAACAACAGATCCTACGTTTATGAAGCACGTAGAGGCTGTTTTCTGCTTAATTCCTACTGATAAAAATAAGAAGACACACAGCGTAGCCACCGCTAGCTGCACTGCATCATTCAATATCATGGCTGAGACTGAGAGCGAGAGAGAGTCAGAAATAATAGTCGTGGCCTTGCACAGAAAATAAGTTCCATAAAACATCTTTCATATTCTGCTTTACAAAGGCAAGAAGGAAAATCAAGTCCTTTTCATGTGTCGTATCTGCTGTTTGAAAAGAGGAGAACTTTATTTTTCCAAGTCTCTTCCTACTTTCTAATTTCTTTCCTGTAATTTCAGATATTTTTCTGAAACGCTTCATTTAGACTTTTATTTCTCATTCTTGCGTGTTAGAATATTGATAATAAAAGCAGGAAAAATAATGAAAAGGAGCCACTGCCATGAGAGGAGACGCTGTTTATTCAGTAATAACAGTCATTGAGCGCGCTCTGTGATGTTGCGCCGCCACGCTTTGATGGCGACGGAGGGAATAGCACGCATGCTGCTCGTTTTATTAAAGTGAATTAATGATGAATCACGCTCATACATGAATCATACATCAATAATAGTCTCATTTACAGAAACACAAAAAAAGACCCCCCAAAATTCCACAGATAATATTTCCAGTGGAGCTCATGTGTTATTAAGAGGAGCTCTCCTTCTGTAGTTCTGCTGGTTCCTGTTCTAACCCGATACAAGCCGATGCTCCTAATGAGTCGATCCGATACATATCTTATTCCTCGGTGCCACAGAGTCCCACTGATGTCCACAAACTATTAAAACCCACCACAGAGCCACCCTGTTACCACCAACACACACACACACAGCGTAGCGTCTTCTCAGCGCCCAGAACACCGTCCGGCTGCTGGAAATGGACCCACAGCACCGAACCGGTGCTAATTCACAGCTCAAAATGGTCCAACAAAAAACTTTATTCAAAGTGAGCGTAGACCTGTGGTGTGTTTTAGGATCGATATTAATCCACTGCTAATATTAGATTAGAATGAACTAGTTTGGGTTTGAGCGTCGCTGGCAGGGTGGAGGGAACAAAACAGGAAGTGCTGACAGACAGACTTTGTGCACTTTTCATTGGATTTAACAAAAACAGAATTAAGGAAAATCCCAAATCTGTTGAAGCTCATTTGCCGTCACTCCTTTGGCATGTCGTAATGATACAGAACGCTGTACGATGCAGCAGGAAACAAACAGGGAACAATGATATTTACACAGTGCAATGCAGATAATCACGATGGCATTAAGTTTAAGTTCAAAGTGAAGGTAAGCTCACTAGAGTTCATAAAACACAGCAGCTGACTGGCGTCTTCAGTTTTCCTCCCATAGCTTATATCATGCACAGTTTCTGACCGTTAGGTTGGGATCCAGCCACACATCTTCAACTTCCACAGTCAATAAATCTGCATTCAGATCGACTGCACCACCGCAGTGATGCTTATCAGTCCATAAACTGACCACAATCAGCCTAAAGTATGACAATATGCCACGTTTATGGCCCCTATTCTCCCTCTTCCTCTGAGTTACACCAGCGTAGATCAACGTATGTATCGTATGGACCAAAGCTTCAGCACAGACTGTGTTGACTGAACAATTAATAGAAAAGAATAAAGCACAACAGTATGACAGCATGAAAACACCTCATGGAAACAAACCCAGTTCTGTTTTAATGCTCCAGAATTAAACCGACATCCAAGCTGTGCTTCAAGGCTGCTGGTCGCTCCAAACAATTGGGCTTTTCGAAAAATGTGGACGACGGAGGCTTTCAGTGCAATCCTGTCTCAAGACAGAAGGTCACAAGATGTGATGGCTTATGAAAAGTTGACATAATAGGCTGTGGAGCTGTCAGTCAGCGGCGGGCATCAGCTGTGTGTCTCAGATGCCTTTGCAGCAAACCTGAAGGAGGCGGAAGAATAAAGAGAAACAGAAATTATATATATATATATCCTTTTTTTTCTTATCCAGCCAGCTTTTTTATTGCTTGCACTCCTTTAGTTTCCAAGGGCTAGGGGATAGAGAGGTCCCAGGGGAGGTTAAGGAAAGCCATACAGGTATGCTAGAAAGACAAAGAGCATCAAAGGGAAGAGGAGAGAAGACAGAGAAAGAGACGAAACATGACAGAGGCAGAGGAGTCATCGCAAGGTGTCTCGGAGCTGTCAATCACGCCAGAGAACCGGATGGCTCGCTCTGAAGCGACCCGCCGAGTGAGAAGCGGAATGGAAATGAGGAGTTACTGCTTCCTGCGGCAAACAAATGCACCGAGAATCTCTCAAATGAAGTTATCGAATTGAAACCGACTCGTGACAGACGTGAGGTGAGCGCAGGTCAGATGAAGCACAGGTAATGATGAGGGGGATGTAAAACACGGAGAAAGCAGCGGTTTGGCTGGCGTATAAAAAGGCAGGCGGTTTGAGATGATAGCAGGATGATGCAGAAGCGTCTCTATAATCCACATGTTAGTGAGACAGGTTCAACAGCATCGCGTTGAAGCTGCACAGATACTTTAAACAATGAAATGGGGTCAATCACAGTGGCAAGCCCACAGGAAAACGTCCTTATTAAATATTTTTAGTCTCATTTAGCACGTTGGTTGGGCTTTCAGGCGGGCTCTCAACAACCTCATTTTCAGCCACAGCAGGCAGCTGTTTGCAGTGACAAGGCTCTGATGGAGTCATTGTACACGGCTGGCTCGGCACCAAGCGGCAGACAGCCCGAGTTAGCAACATATGGCTTCAAATGATAGCTAATGCTGCTCTGTACACATCAAAGACACACACGATGCGTTTCGCCGAGAAACGCGGAAAGTAAATCCATCTTTTTTTAGTAGAATGATGCGGCGGCGCTGTGGCTTGTTTTGGCCTCGTCGTCACACAGCTGATGTCATCTGGTGCCGCCGTTGCTTCACATCACTGGACCTTTGATCTGTATTTGGTCTCTATTAGACGCTGCATGCAGTGTTTTTTTTTCCTCTGCTGCAGCAGCTTGGTGGTGCATCTCTGTGCTGCTGTTTTCTGTGGCGTCCTCTTTACTTCCCAGGTACCACTTTGAATGTTATATTTCTTATCTTAAACGGTACCTCTTAGACTTTAGACACAGCCGGCTAATAGGCTTTGAAATATTGGAGATATTTACATGCTAAATTAATATAATCCCCTTAAAAATGCATTCACTGATGCGTCACTACTTGGAGACAGACAGATTTCAGATGCCAGCTTTTTATCGCTTCCATGAAACTGGTTCAACACAGAGATGCTAAAACAGGGATTCTACTGTTTATACGCGTCTGAGAAACAGCTTTTGAGCATCTTACAGAACTTAGCAGTAAAATGCTGCCAAAGCACTTCATTTGGATAAACTCACCCGAAGACAATCCGAGTTGGGCTCCAAACTAAACCTAAAGGCCAGCTGGTGTGGTGCTATTTAGCTATTTAGTGTTCATTTGACAAAACTTTTAGTTAAATATCCAACCAGATGTACAGCCTTCACCTGTAAGAAGCCCTTTCAGGTCAGCCATCACAGCTCCTCTCCACTCTAAGCTGTCAGTCTCACATCAAAAGAGATCCCCAGGGCCGAGCAGCATCCCATGTTTGGAACTTTCATGTCGATGACGAAACAGTTGGTAACAGTTAAGATCCAAGCCACCGAATCGAGTAACGTAAAGAAAGAAACGGCGAGGAAGCAACTAACGGTTATTAAGGACATGACTGAGAGCGGAGGGCGAGACCACCGACATGGTTCAGACCTATTTGAGTACAAATTCAGAATTTTGGGAGTTGGGCTGTATCTTGTTCTAAGTCTAATGTTTTAACCGAATACATTGTTCTATAACACACTAGTTGGGTTTATGGGGGGGAAACGTTAAATTAAACGTTATAGGAGGAACCAAATACAGAATAATTTAAAACCACAAACCTGTTGTTGAACCTTTGCTTATGGACATGAAAGTTCAGGACCATTAAACCACATAATGGATCTCATAACCAGTGCTGGAAGAAGTATTTACATCCTTTACTGAAGTATTAACGCGATGTCGAAAAGTCGTCTCTTATTGTGAAAATCTTACCTCACAGTCACAGTAGTCGTACTTATACCAGCACCAAACCATAAGCTGTAGTGAATTTTTATCTGACCATGTTTGTCTTCTGGTTGAAACGACATAAACAAGTGACAAAAGATGACAAAACATTGTGTTATAATAGTTGATGATATATTAGCAATCAGTGATCAGAGGCAGTGCCTTCATTTGCTCCCACAGCAGTCAGACGGTTCTGATCATTTCTAACAAGCTTTTATCATGTCTGGGGCTTTGGGCCGCTCCTCTTTTGTCTCTGAGGTAGGAAGGCTTCTTTCTGTCACACTAGTCTTCAGTTCCCTCTGCAGGTTCTTGATGGGTTTCAGGTCTGGACTCCAACATAACGTTGATTTGTTGATCATTTTTTCACCACGTTGGCTGGATGTCTCAGATCAGGCTGCCTTGTTAGAACCAGTGCTGGCCACGGCCACGTTGTGTTTTATTCTCCTGCAGACTGATGTTTTTCTCCATCATGTCAGTGTCGTTGTCTTTTCTCACAATGCCATTTACTCTGACAAGGTAATTTGGCCCATTGACGGAAAAACACCTCCAAAGCATCTCCGACCCCCACCATGGGGGGAGTTGGTGTTACGGGGTTAAATGCTTCTTCAACTAAGACAAGCACTGAGTCAGCCTTAGGGTACTCATACCAGAATGGACTCAGACCAGAATGGACCACATTCGTCAAAATAGCCCCGGCAGTAATGATCCTGGGATTCTTCTGGGCCTCTTGCTCTCCCATTCTTGCCAGTGCAGGGTCACGTTTGGCTTTCTAGCCAGACTCTCTGAGACTGTACAGTGTTAACTCCTGGTACCTTTTTGATTTTGCTCTGCACTGTGGCCACTGGCACTTAGAAACAACTGGATACTGGCTTTATAGCCTTTCTCTATCCTGTGAGCAGCCACAATGTGCAACTCAGTGATGAACTCTAACAGCAAACCCACTGAGCTCTCTGGTTTGAGCCATGAATTGCAATTAGCTAATAAATGACTATAAAGACAACTGCATCAGCTGCCCTGAGAGAGCATTAGAAAGATCTAGAACATGGTGGAAATGACCAGGATTATTTGGGATGATAAAAAAAAATAATCATATGAATATGAAGAATTTGAGACTTTGCATTTTTAATGGAAATGTTAAGAAAATTAAACAAATCAAAGCATTAAAATGCTTACAAATGATCATTAACATCTCCGAGTCAATGTCTTGTCACTTGTTTATGTCATTTCCAACAAGAAGAACCTTATTATGAAATATATATTCACTGTAAATCTAAATGGCATGGGTATGGATGATGTGGGGCTTAAATGTCTACATTATTGGGTAATATTTACAACATTTACGTCACTGTAATGCTGCATGGTTGTGGTATTTTAATAATTTACTTGTTGGTTTATATTATAGATTATACTCTTGGTCATCTCAGATGTCTACATCAAATAAAAATCCGAGCTATGCACCGAATGCTTTGTTGATAATACAGGTTTGCAGTCTTGTTTGTTTCTTGAGTTTTGGAGCCACGCTAGCATCCTCTTGAGCTCTTCAGTTGTCGAGCACATATACTGGACTGATTTCAAAAACCTAAAAAAACAGGTATGTGATTGAAACTCCAAACACTTGACATGCCTTGTATTGTGCATTCCACAGCTTTCAATCCTGTTACAACAGGTACAAACACCAGTGAACACCGTTTTAAATCGACATGTCTAGAGTAGAGATGATTCCCTGATCACACCAACATGTCCAGGAAAGCCCCTCTGAACTACACAGGGATTGCGCAATCTTTTTAATCTATGCCATCTTCAATAAAGTACATTTTTGGAACTTCATAAAAATCTCTAATTGTGGATATTTTTGTATAGTGTCTCATGGTGTTTATTTGGCTCGATCTAACATGTTCTTCAGCATGGATCTTGATCTTCTGGCTGACCAGACATTATGGGAAAGCCCAGCTGTGTTGGTAATGCTGTACAGATCCATGCTGCTCAGGTGTCGGACAGATCCAGTAGTTGAGAGGATGTGTGGCTGAAAGGGGCCCACACTTGTGTTTTTCTTTACTCTGGGGCTCGGCAGCCAATTAATCTGGTCCCGATTAAAATGTTTCCTCAGCTCGCAGAGCAGTGGATAGTTTCTAGAAGTTTTTTTTCTGTCATAGAAACACAATAAAAGGTTTTAGTATGTGAACGGCTCCCGTTACATTAGAGTCTCTCTCAGTTATGATCATTATTTTTTACTCCAGATCATTAAATTGTTTTGCCATTTAAAGCAGTACACAGCCTCTATTGATGTCCATTAGTGTAAAAAACAAGTCAATGCCAATTGTTACATCCTGACCTTTATCCAATTTATGGGCCAATGTACTCTATCAATAAGACAAAGAGAGCGCTGGGCAGTAATTATAGGCTTATCGGATGGAGCATACACAAGTCATTTGGCTTCTCCGTTTTGCTCCTTGCTTAATTAGTGACTAAAATTTGAGGGGGCATAAAACATTGCCACATTAACATGACTGCTGTCTCAGAACTGTCGATTTAGGAACAGTGCTGAATGGATCGCTATTCTGCATCTAAGTAGCAGCATAAATATTCAGAGGACCAATTAACGAGAAATGTTTGGGTGTCATTGATTGTGAATAAAAGCAAGCAGACTGCCATGAAAATAGCACAAAGCTATCTCTTGCATTTAAGCCATGACCTCATTAGGTGAGACAAAGGTGGCCCTTCTCCCGACTGCTTTATTCTTTGGAAACATCAGCTTGGACGAGCAGTGGACCAGATGTGTTTGGGATCTGCAGACCACACAGCCATTCGTCTGCAGAAATTTACTTCAGATTTTATAAAGTATGAAAGAACATACACATAAAGTGGCTGTGTTGTATTATTTAGATGTGTGCCAAAAACTAGATTGTGGACACCTGGCAGACATGAAACCAGCAGGTTACAAGTAATGGAGGAGTTGGCACAAAGTCCCACAATCGCTGCTTGTTTTCACCAATATCACTGCAATCCAATTAAATGTTATTTAGCGACAATTCACAACATGTCATCTCAAAGCACTTTGCATCATCAGAAGAAGACCTTGTGAATTTAAACAAAGAACCGAGAACCCAACAATCCAGAGAGACAGAAGACGGAGCAAATGGACCGGCTAACTCGCTAAATCTTGATTCCTCGTGCAGCGTGCCAAGCGTTAATTGGTGGATTGCACAGCAGCTAACAATTATGTGATAATCCAGCCAACACGTATAATTCATGAAAATACTCGCAGCAGCTCTTTATACACAAGATGGCAGGCTACCAATGTGGAATCATCACAACGTGCGCTAACTGTGGGTTTGACCGTTCTGGCGACCCTCTGACCCACAATTGCAAACGTGGAATTGGGCAGATGAATGATCAGTGGTGCAGGATCATTTGTGGTGACATATATCTGCAGCCTTGAACCTTTTTACATAAAACTAATATTTATTTAAATCAACTTATATTTCCAAATTGGTCGGAGCCTTCACCAGTCTGGCAGCACAGTAAATCTGCGTCTTTGCATTAGTTTGGCAGCATATCGTGCTAGCTAGCTAGCGTGATGTGCACAGACAATACAAATAGATCGGTACAAAGACGCAGACGATTGGAAGGCAGCAGGTTTTCTGAATTGAATAAATAAAGGTACAAACTAAACTAATTTGTATTCATCCTCTATGGATCCGACCCTTTAGGGTTAATATGCAAACAGATCTGCTCTGGTTTCTGGTAGGAGCACCATCCAAAACCATAAATCCAAAATTTAATGGACTTATTCCTGCGAGTGGCCTGCAAGTACAACACAAAGAAACTCAAGGAAATGCACGAAGCTTCTGCTCATTTTAGTTTCACATAAGCCTGTTTTTAAGTAGGATGTGCTGCAGGTTGACAAATGAGTGGCAGATATGCTTTGTAATCGTAGCTTTCAGTGCTTTTGTGGTAAAAGTGGCTCTCCTGTTGTCTTTGTCCTGCCAGTTTAGATCTTGTTTAAGAAAATAGAGAAGACCTTGGTTTCAGATGCACAACTCTGCACATAAATCTGCAGCTGTAGGATCGACAGCAGCCAGTTGGAAAAACAAACACAGCTGAAGTTTAACAAACGTCCGTCTAGTCAGAATGCTCGTTATAGATCATCCATCACTGGCTGCAAACTACAGCTTCCTCTTCCACGTATTTCAAAGACGTTTTCCTAATTCTTTAGATTTTTCTTGTAGTAATATTATAGATGGTCATTAAAGTCATTCAGATCTAGAGCTGCATCAGTACTCTTGTGTCATTTTTCCAGCTCCACTGAGTGGCCGACCGGGCCGGACAGGACCTTTGGTCTGATTTGGTCAATCGGATCACTGAGTTAGAAAAAGTCTTTGAGCTTCCATTTGGACTGTTGCCAACATTTCTAAGTCTTCTGCAGGAACGCGGTGCATTTAATTTTATTTTCTGAGTGAGTAACATGTTTTTCTGGTTTATGTGGAACAACTTAAGTTGTGTCTTAAAAAATATTGTTAAAAACTCTGAGGTGGACGAACAAAAGGATGTGTTCAGTTGTATTTAGTTGTTGGATTGTTAACTGTGCACACAAACAGACACATTTGGCAGAAATAACTGAGAAACAGTTTGACGTGGACAGTTCCTACGTTTTCTTCTTGGGGAGAACCAGTTCTTGGGGTGGGAAGGTCAGAAAATTGCACTTTTGCCCGTCTAAGCTGACAAAGCACTGATGATTGCACTGATTGCAATAATGGACTTAATGTTAGAGAAGACCAGAGTTACTGATGTGAGGCTTTTGGCCATCGCAGTGGGATTGTCAGTGACTAAGAGGAGAAGCATTAAATGTTGATGTGCATCCAGAGATCTGCTGTGATCTGCACAATGAAGGCACGTCTCAGTCTGCCTGCTACTGCTGAACATACAGCATGCATCCTGGTCTGATCGTCAGTCTGACACAGTGGTGTTGTCTGTCGCTGCACCGCCACTTCCTTTTGGCAGCAGGGGTCAATCAGTGGGAGGTGGGGGGCTGCCACTGCCGCCCCTCCTCCTCCAGAAGGGCAGTCTTTCCTCATCTCGGGCACCATCTGCTGCTGATGATGTACTACAAGCTGTTGCAGCTCCAAAAACCACAGAGCCCTGCTTATTGTACTGTCACTCTCCAGCATTTTACTTGTTGCCTCCAAGTGGGTGAGGAGCACAGGAATAAACAACCAGGGCTTTAATCTACCCCAACTGTAATCTTAACCCTATTTAATAAGGGATGCTGCTGTGATCAACATCCACGTTTACAGTATATGCAGTACTTTCTAGACGTTGTAATTGGCTGGAAGTTGCTTGGAGAAAAATCCTGATGATGAATGATGGCCTAAACGCCGGGGCCCTCCAGCTGAAACTTCCAGTAGCGGTGAAGCAGTAATGATCTAACCTTGCCTCCAGGAGGTCAGCGGAAACTCAGACATTATCCAAGTTGGAGAGATCCTCATCTAAAGAGACAAGAAGATGATTCCAACCCTCTGCTTCATTTAAAGCAGGGGTGATTACTGACACGCTCCCTCGGTTTGACCCTCCACTGCTCAGGAGGACCGGGTCAGCACCACGAGCATCCCAGACCCACAGCAAACACAAGCAACCCAAGTCCCCGCTACCGATTAACTGATTTTGGAGCTTTAATTAAAGCTTTGTTTCCTATTGACAGCACTTGTTCCTTCACCGATAATCAGTTAACACAGGCACATTTTAAATGGCCATTGTGCACCAGCGATACAGTGCTATTGACAGAATGAATGACGAAATTGACACTGACAAGGAAATTAGAAAATTAATGTTCTACCCCAGATTTTAAACCCAGAGTCTGCCGGAGCCATTAGTCAAACAGGGCTCCCATCGACGTGCAGATTGACATTGACTAGAGGAAGTGTTCACTCAGTGGCGACAGTAATAAATGTGGGCTCACTGAAGCACAGTGTTATTCAGCTCCACTGCCTGGTTGTTTTATAAAAGGCATCTGTTTTTATTTATGCTCAGACGTTATAGAGATTTAAAACGGGATGAGGCGGGTGCTTAAAAATCCAAACCGTCATCTCCATAATCTCCAGCTCAGTAGGCTCCGCTGGACTGAGAGAATGAAAATTACAGCCTGTCAGGCATCAATGACATAGAGAAATGTGAAAATGGTGGACTTTTAACAGCCAGCCTTTTCCTCTTACATACCCACAAAAAAGAAAAAAAAATCCAAAACATTATTGCTGGTCCATTTAACATTATGTCAGGCAAGGTCACTCCCCCTCAGTTAAGTCTGCTGGGAAATTGAACCTACATTTTCTAAAGTGAAGATGAAACCGCACAATAATTAAGGTGAAAGCTTAATTGAGCTGGGATGCCGTAATGTAAGCATAGTAAAGGCAGGTGTGCGTGCTCTGAAGCTATTTGAGACGTAGCATCCTTGGTAATTTAGCATGAGTCTGTGCTGTAGGCAGCTTCTGACACTGCCAGAGAAGTGAGGAAGCTCTGTGGATTATCTTAGCATGCTGATTCTATATTTTACTGGAGACGAGTGCAAAGTAAAGGCACTGCAGAGCTTTTGATACTATTTTTTTTATTTTATTTTTTTTTTATCTGATAATTTAAATTATTCCTCCACCAGTGCTAGTTTAATATTGCAAATGCACTCCAGAAGTGAGACAACCAGCAGCGCTCGGCGCAGATTCAGATCTCTGAAGACACTATGGCATTTAATTAACTTACAAATTAACAGCAGGGATCATAACTTGTTCCTTATATGAGGTGGATTTAACATATGAGTAGATGGGGAAAAGAAACCAACAAACGGCTATGACCAGTCGTCACGGCTACAGGAAACAACCTGACAGCTTAAAACCAATCTCGTTAGTGCGATGTGAAAACTGTGCTATGAGATGTTAGGTTGGTACGACAATAACAAATATGTTACTCATTTTGGATGCAGATGTGTTGCTGAAAATTTCTAAAACATATGCATGATACTCAGGAAACAGCAGGTTATATTGTCCTATTTTAATGTTTTACATTATTCTTGAATCTTCAGTTCATCTGCGTACTAACTGGACCCATTTCCAGGTGCTGACATCGGTCATAAGTAAATTAAAAAGTCGGATGGTATGTACCGATGATTCTAGTGGCGTTAATGACTGCGGTGACGGCTGCTAAGGCATGTTTAGCACTTAAAACTCAAGACATATTCAGAAATTGATGGTAGCAGCGGCTGGCGGTCTCTCCTGCTGTGCTGGTGTTGGTAGGTAGTTTCCCAGACTGAGGGACACGCTGCTGCTCAGCTCTCAGTGCTCTGGAGATCCCGACTTCAGGTGAAGAGCCGCAACATTTTGATTTGATGTGCTTTAAACTGTGCTTGAGGGATTTCTACTTTTGTTTAGTGTCTGTTAGCGTTAGCCGTCAGACGCTACTCGTCTGCTACCGTGCTAGCCCATATGGGGCTTTACAATGACTTGTGCAGTTAGCCACCGCTAGCTCGTTTATTGACTCCCTGCTCTGTTGCTGGTGGAGCAAAGCACTGGAAAGGCATCCTCCTCTCCAAGAATCGACGTTTCGCCAAACATGCAGCTGTGCTTTTGCAACAGCAGCTGATTTTTTATTTATTTATTTGTTTGTTTGTCTTTAATATGGAAAGCCACTGAATGAATAAGTGATGAGAGCGTTTGTTTTAAAGGCGATCGCTTTATGCAGAGGATGGTCATTATTACAATAGCACCCTCTAGATTAAACCTCACCACCATGCACACCTTAAATCAAATATTAATGTACAGAAATATCTCTTAGATCGAACCGTCTGCCTGGAGAATGCATTGGAGAGAGCATCCTCTATATCATGTAATATATTATATCTTTATAATGTAAACCTGCCTCAAGGATAATACGAATGTTTTTGTTCTTTTTTGAACCAGTTTTTGGATGAATTAATTGTGTTCCACTTTACATAGCGTTTGCTTACCTCCATGTTATTATGTCAGTGTGGACTGAACTAATTTGCATGCACTGGGTGAATCATGTGACCAAGCCTTAGGCGCTATTTTGTAAGCATCTTTTGCTAATGCCTTGTTCATTAGCTGCTGATGTCGGGCTCCACTGATGTCCAAGTTACAGATATAAGCTCCAAATATGTATTTAAATGGTAATGGCAAAGCCCCATTGTGTGTCTGTCTCCTCGTTCAGCCACTTACTCAAACTGTCACAGCATTAAATGGTAAGTCAGGATGTCAAAATGCTCATAAAAAATAAGCACTTAGTATCACCCACTGTGGGGAACTTAATGCATGGTTACGGGCTATTTCGGGGCTATTTTTATTTGACTGCTGTGACTGAGACATCTGCTCGTCTCTTGTAGTTACCACATGAAACTACCTCCCTGGGGCCTCAAGCAAAATTCTGCTGAGGGGCCCCGGTACCTGACCCGTAAGCCATTTAAGCCATTTGCTATTGCCACACTGTCACACTTGACACCCCAGCGCCACCACTAAAATCCTCCCTGGATGGATAAGACAAGTGAATATAAACAATGACACAGATCAGAGACTGTTGAAAAGACAAAATGCTGGAGATAATCATATATACCGCTTGGCTTTGGCTCTGCTGCCAGTTCATTAATTCTGCTCACACAGTATCATACAAGCGTCTCAGCCTATAGGGCTATAAGGGCTATGGCTGCTCCAGTACTGGGTCTGGGTTGGTACCGACTGAAGCTGGATGTGGATGTGCTGACTGATTATCCAGCATCTCCTTTAACAGCACCTCTAAATTACAGATTACAATATTAATATTAGTTGTATCAGCTGCGTCAGATCAACTCAAACTGACTTCTCAAAGGCTCCTTTTGAACATTCAACACGGCTCCGGAGTGCAACCAAATCTGTTAAACGTGACCAAACATTTCATTGGTCACACCTGATACTTCGTAGGTCGTCTGTATGTCTCTTTGGGCAACATAGATGAAGTCGCTCGATTTTGACTGAGGCAAAGCTAACGGCTAATTTCACTCTTTTCAAACTAATTTTTGGTCACATAGATGTTTGAGCTGAGCTGCAGTCGCTGAGTGGAGACTACAAGCTGCCAAACTGGCATCTACCGATACATGTGGAAATGTCTACTGGTGCATACGAGGCATGTCAGGGCCATCTGCAGCTAGCTGTAGCTAGCTAGCTTCAGCAAACAGCCTGGCGTTACTCTCTGCCCCGTCACTGATGGGTCTCTGATGGGTCACACCAAACCACCCAACAAGTAAATTCTCAACCCGTTGGTACCACAAAGACATGACAGAACAACCGCATCATTCACTGCATTTATTACAAAGAGTCCAGGGAACAGAGATTTCTCTATTGGAGCATTAACATTCTGAATTTAAACATTAAAATGCACATGAAAGACACATTTCAGGACTAGGTAGCAGCAAAGCAAAGCAGTGAGGAGACAGAAATCCTAATAAAGTTTCCCACAGGCCAAAGAAGAGCTCACAGAACCATTTATACAAAACATTCAGCTGCACTGCAATGATTCACATATAAAGACATTACTGATGTGGATAAGAACTGACAACACAATGCTAACACTGAAAACATGCTACTGAACACCAACAAGGCACAGTGGAAAAAAAAATTAAGTTTGCCTAAATTAAAAGGTCAGGCCCACCAGTGCAACCAGTCTGGAACCCAGTTTATACAATAAATGGCAAGTGTGCCCAACTAATCAACATGTTTATTCCATAATTCTTCAGTCCACAGTGTCGATCTGTTGCTTTCTGTTTTGCATTAGTCCAGAGTTGTAATTGTACGGAACCCCGGAAGGGACATGGAGAAAAATAACAGGGAGAGGGGAAGAAAACTAGAGGTATCTTTTATGAGATCTCACAAAAGTCAAATCAATCTTATTGGATGTTTAGTGAAACTGTGCCTCTGGCTAAGCACTGCTTGAATGTCTT
>NW_007577807.1:454173-517198 GCF_000690725.1 Stegastes partitus | reverse complement strand
CTATTATTTAATACCAAGTTTTGGTAATTGAACCTTTAAATTGCAGCTTAATGTTGCTGTGTCATTGTGATCTGTTCTAAATATGTGAATGGCTCTGAGTGCACACTGTAGTCTGACTGCAGCTCAGATAAAGCAGCTACAGTTTCACTGTGAGACATGCTTTTGGCTGTTGGTTCCTTTCTTAGAAAAGCAAAGTCTGTGCTTTAATAGTATGAGGCTTTTGATAAAACATCTTAAACAAATGCATCCATGCAAATAAAAGTTTAGGAGGAGAGATGGTATCGGTATCGGCAGATACTCAAAGCTGAAGTGTCGGTATCGGAAATCAAAAAGAGGTATCAGTCCATCCCTAATAAACACCTATAGTTTTCTTCTTCTATTGATTTGGTGGCTGGCATCCAACATTCAGGTGCTTTACTGCCATCTGCTGGACTGGAGTTACCTTAAGTTTTGCAAGATCTCGTAAACGATACCTCTATTTTTTTATGTTTCCTCTCAATGTTTTTGTTCTTTCTCCATGTCCCTTCTGAGGCTCCATATAATTAAACTAAGAGATTAGATAGCTGTTGTCTCCTTCTGAAGTCCACCTCTGAGGAGTGCCATCACACCCATATGTTAACTGGACTCGTCCACACATGATGTTCAGTTTCATGCACACTGATAAGGAAAGTTGTGCTTCATCCTGTCTGAGCTGTAAACACTGACGCCCAGTTTAACCCAAGGCGACACCTCTGAGTAATTTTCGGGGCTCTACGCATCTCGCCCAGCGATCAAATAAGGTCGCCCACTTCTGACCACATCTGCCAGGTTTTTATAAATACTTCTTTCGGATGTTGACATAGGTATAATGTCAGTGGCCGATAATGTTAATGTCCTAATTGGCATGTTGCCTGGAAGTGCTCACATTCTGATGGACAGCCACTTTACGGGGGTGTAATGTACATTTTACAGTCAGCGAGTGGTTCTGACACTTTTACCATCCCCATATGGAGGCCAGTTGGTTTGAGTGAACAATTTATGGCTCCAAGTTCAGCCGTTCATGTGTCCTCCCTTTTTAATACAAGTCATAAGCAGGACATGTGGGAAGATTTAGAGCACGGACACGACACTGAGCGAAAGTTAGTGTCAACTTTTAGGTGAGTGAAGTCGATGTTATTATCTGTTCCTCTTTTATTGGCGACCTTTACAGTTTTTTTTTTTCCCCGTATTGATTTTGCAGTTTGCTTTTCTTTGAACATACGACGAGACAAGAAGCACTCAACTGACCACAGAGCTGAACTTTAGAGGAACGAGACCTGAAACACTCTGAATCACATCCTACAGACGGATAATCTCTTATAAACAGATTTACTAATTGATGACCTATTGATGCCTTTTTCTTTGAACACTCTGTGGATTTTTGAGCCGTGAAGAAGCACATGGGGGCATAGGAGGCCTTGGACTACAAGTCTGAAGATGGCAAATAAACCTACTTATTGTTTTGTACTCAAGAAAATACAAAAACAGCCACTTTCATTTAACTAGTTTTGTATTTTTTTATTTTATTTCAATTCAGATGTGCTTTAGGTCCTCTGACACCTGACCATAAATCATGTTTACATCTTAATTATGTGCCTGAAATATCAGTGTACTGCTTCCTGTTATGTGCATTATTGAGTGTCCATTATATAGGGAGCTGTGATGAGGAGACGGTTTCTGTTCATGATTAAAATCATCACTTTGAAATGAAATACATTTGCCTTTAAACGTAACCACCAGGAAGAGCCACATTAACATTCATTTGAAGATACTGTTTGTGGTCAGTCATCAAATACAAATCCAGCGTCACTCACTGCTGTGGTCTATCTGGCGTTTTAGCTCGCTAGCTGGTAAACTGTGTCCACCACCTCACTGCAAAAGTATCAGACTCTTCAATTTCTGGAAATGTGAATCTAAGACTTGGCTTGAAAAATGCTGACAGACTCTGTATCCACGGCTGAGTGGAACATCAGAGCTGCATGATAATTCTCTGCTAGTTTATCATCATCAGCTGCCCCTGTCACCTGAATAATAATAATAATAATAATGATAATAATAATAATAATAATAACAACGCCTCTTCACTGCTGACAAAGTGGCCTGTTCTGACAGAGCAGCTGTCCTACAGTCCACCAAGTTGGTTCATTTTCTAAATCTGCTAACGCTAACATGTCTTAGCCACGAATAAAGCTAACCAAATGTTTAGCTGTTGGCTGCAAGAGTGAACACAAGAATACTAATGCACTCCCAACAACTTAAACCCAGTGGACTACTTTAAATTTGATGGTAAGAATAGAAAACACAACAACAGGAAAAATCCTTGTTGTAAGTAAGTTGTGCGGCTAATGTTGCTAACGTAGCTGTTAGCATTGACCGTATGCCCACAGGTCAGAGGTCTGTGGACGCTATAATGCAGACGGATATTCAGAAAACTGTTCTGAACATATAAACAAGTGCTGGTTGTGTTGCTCTGCAGTTGCCTGTTGTGCTCCAGTGCAACCCAAACTCAGCCCTTTACTTTCGTTTTGCTTTTCTACTGTCTGTGCTCACATAAACTGTAATTATACTAAACTAATAATGAACTAATACAGCCATGTTGGCTAATAGAGCTGTTCTCTTTTACAGATTTTTCTGTTTGTTGTCGTCTACAAGCCGCCGCTGTCTGCTGCCAAACTGATGTTTGTTTGACAGCCTCACCATCCAGGTATTAACAACGACTGAGCTGTGAATCTGGAGATTTTTCAGTGTAAAATAATCACGACAGTAAAATACATATTCTGTCACTTACTTGCTGTGAAGGTGCATAATAAAGAACTTTAAAGTCACATTAAGTATCACAACCAAACACTACAATGACAGAATTAAATTAAGTTAAATGTACTTTTTAACAGTTCAGTGACGGTGTAATGTAATTTAAATTTAAATACAATATCTTCCAGTGTGGATAATCCTGCTGAGACTTGGACTCACACTGATGATGAATCTAATTACTGCAGCAGAATTATTAAGGAATAAGTTAAATAAGTGAGGATGATGAATTAGCTGCCACTGAAAACCTACAGATTTTTATCCACAGCACTAAGAGCTACTTAAATACAGGCAGGACTCTTTCTTTCTCTTTTAATGGCACCTTGTAGCACTTGGCCTCAGCCAGACACTTTTACCTACATTGTTATGACGAGGTGTGGCATTGTGCTCCGGAGAGCTAAATTTAGCTGATGGCTGCTGGGATGGATTACTGAGAGGCTTGAAGGCGACGTGATATCTGGGAGGGAAATTACTTGAGCTTAATGAAGTACATAACTCATTGCTCACATGCTGTCCACTATATAGCACACTCTCTCAATCTGCGAGGACGGTTTAGAGGGCACCGCGCACACTTGTGGAGGGTAATAGTTCATTTTCCCTGCGAGCTCCTCTGCCGGGACCTCGTTCCGGCTTGACCCAGTTTGTGGACGAAAAAATTACGACTCAATCATTACTTTTAATGGCTGCTGAATCAGTTTAAATGATAATGGATTTTGCATTTTCGTTATGTCAAATGTCGTATAATTTATATATTATGCAGCGTTTAATTCAGCAGCGAGGGAAGAAGAACTTACTTAAATAACAGCGTAATGTTAAACCGCCATCAGGAGCAGGATCCTCCGTTATAGTAAAGAATAATATCAGATATAAATTGATTGTTCACCGTCAGATTGTTCATCGTGGAGCTGCTTTACTTTAAGTTCAGTTGTTGTAAGTTTCACACGTTTCTGTCAAGTTTCAGCTCAAAATACTACAAAGACGGTTCAGCCCACGGTGACCCTTTAGTGCTGCTCTCAGTGGACGGGTTTATCTCGGAGGTGGAGGCTACCAGTGCTCAGACGGCTGCATTTTAAACTCATTCTGCTGGCTTACAGCTGCAACAGCAAAATCTGTAAATAGCAGAAACTATTTTGGGAACTCAGCTGTATTAAAATATAATATGTGAGCACAGGGAGCAGGAAGGAAACAAAAAGATGACGTTTGCACTGAAGCACAACAGGCAGCAGGAAAAACAAGAACTAACCAAGTAGTTTAAATGATTTAAGTCCGTGTGAGTGTTCCTGAGCAGTCCAGCTCCTCTGATCTGTGGGCGTACAATCCAAGCTGATGTCAAACCAAACCCCAGGGAGCCCATCAGGGATTATGCAAATTATTTAGTCCAACGAATATTCAGAGGCAACTGGATAAAACCTTCACAGGATGGAAATGCTGATTATTATGATAAATAGCAGATAAACACAACTTTTACTCCACAAGCTTGTATTCAGTCTTTGAACAATACTTTAGTCTTTTGTTTTTTTTTTTTTGCTTGTTGTGCTGAGTTTCACTTTTTTGGGCACAAATGGGACAATTTGATCAATTCAGAGGGTGAATCTTTGGAACTACTAAAACCAGAAGAGGTGGCAAACTGCAGCTAATCTTCACTGTATTTTGTAGTATTTGTTGTTGTTTTTTTTAAATTTAAAGACTTAAAAAACAAAACAAACAAACAAAAAAAAACAACTATTGGATAATAACCAAAAAAAAAAAAAAGGAAATACTCACGAAAGGTAAAAGTACATCCAGTTCGCTCTTAAGTACAACACTTTAGCAGAATAACTTTCCAGAACTCGGGTCTTTACGGTTCCTCTCCTCGTATTTTCTGGGCAGGTGATGCTCATTGTGAATCATTTTCCAACCTTCCCGAGACTCTAAACGCGCCGAAATCCTTTTGACAAAGGCATTTGTAGCATCAAAGGCATCTCTGACAAAATAAACCCACAAAGAATGTTTTATCAGAGCACCAAAGAGGGTTAGTGTAGTTTTTCACAGGGTTAACCGTTTCCAAATGGTTGGGGTGGTAGATTGGAAGTGAAGGGCGTGCTCCTGGGCGAGAGAGGGGAGAGTGGATGAGAGAGCGGCCCTAATGCGGCATCTCATTACAACCTCTGTCAGGATCCCTCTATTCTACCATCAGCTCCCCTTAACTTGGTAAGAGCCCAACTGTCGTTTCGAGTGAGTGTGCCGCCAAGGAGGCATTTACAAATAAATGAAAAATGTCACATTTGATTTCACTCCTCTCGGACTGCGGCGCCTCAGCTTTGTCACAAACTGTCTTTGTTGTTCTGGTCTCTTGCAGGTCCAGCTCCCGGTCGCCGTGGATCGGTTCTGGCAGGTTCAGGCCCTCTGCTTCTCTCCCAGGGTAAGCTCGCAGACAATGACCTTCCCTTAATGTTCCTGAAACACTGATTCCTCCTGTTTTTTTTTTTTTTTTTTCCTCCTCTCTCTTCTCCCTTCCCCTGCTCTGCTTCTCATCCTTGTCCTTGAATGGCATGCGAGCGAGCAGGAAGTTGGAGCTGGTTTGCTATGACGGGGAAATAAAGAGCTGGTAAAATGGCGTGGCATGTCGTTTAGGGAGAGTCAGCATGGTATCGTCTTTAACCCTTGGCTTTGTGGTTTGCCTGGGATGCCCTCGCTATTGCTGCCGCCACCTCAAAGGCAAGGAATTAAAGACACACTGCACCTTTTTGATCGCGTATGTTTGCCGAGACGCTTTTATCCGTAATTTTGTGACGAAATGTCGCTTCGCTTGTCGGCGTTTCCGAACGGAAATCTTTGGATATTTCTGCGTTTTATTCGCGCTGCGTTACGGTGGCTTCTTTTTGTTTTTGTAATTATTGTAAGATTCTAATCCTACGTGGCACAATTTCTCCTTTTATGCGCCGGCACTGACATTAAGGTGGTTCGTTATCACTGTGGAAGCATTAATGAAATTAGAGCTTTTGCGTTTAATATCGATACGCGAAATGACAAATGTTTCGCGGAATAATGCGATAAATGGCAAAATACTCCGTTAAACTTAACGCCGTGCTTTTCTTTTTTTTTACTGGTAAATTCGTCGCTAAAATATTCCAGGATGCACAATGTTTGCATTCTGTAGGTGCTTCAAACTACTAAAAATCATCTATATCCGTTTATCACAGCCACTAATTTCTCTCTGCGATCCATTGCTGGGAATTCTGAAGCCATTTTAGATTGTGTCTCACAGTATTTGCCTCTTCTATCGGTTTGTGCCTTCCTAACAGTTCTCTAATCGCTCTGAGGCATGTTTAATGGCATGGGCTGGATTTCAGTGCGACCAGGAGGCTTTCAGATCATAAGTAGCACTAACAGACAAGTAAGGCACAGTTGTGTGTGTCCTACCATATAGGAAAACATGCTCTGCACACACACACACACACACACACATGTATATATATATATATATATCATCCCATAACGCCTGCTGCAGCCTTCAGTCTCACCCGTATGTTCTCAGCAGTATGCTCCTACATGCACCTGCACCATATTGATATCAAACACCGGCTCTTCCTCTTTAAAGCTCTGTTGTTACACATAAGACAGCGTGTGCGTTGCTGTGTGATGCTACGAGGATGCAGCAGCTTGCAGCACATCACCGCTGCCCAACCAGCTTGTTTTGAGTTCAGGGGGTGGGGAACAAAAAAATAAATAAAAAAAGGTGAGAAACGTAATTTTCATTAAAGCTTACTTTCCATCAACATGCAGCCGCCTCAGAGGAAGGAGCTGCATCTGAGTCCACATCAGTCGTATCCACAACACTTGTCCAAACACCTGAAAGTGTACATGTGTGCTTTCAGGCGCTGCGCTTTTACCGGTTCTAACAGTTCTCGCACCCCTTTGAACAATTATTGGAAAACAAGTGTGCCGTAGAGAAAACAGTTGTACTCACCTGCTGCTGCCCTGAACCATCTCACTACAGCAACTGGTGTACGCTCCATAAGGGCACTCAGTGAAGGACCAGTTGTAGCTTGTTGCGTTTTTTTTTTTCTTTCTTTTTTCTTTTTTTTTATGGAGTACAAATGCCCCATGCAGGCTTTTTGGAATGGGCTGTTAAGCCTCTTTAGTAACACTTTAAAGAGTGTGTGTAGTGGGTGGGATGTTGTAAGGAGGGGGAGACGGACAGCCTGTTATAAGATCCTGAAGGCAGGACGCCTCTGCATTTAAAAGCTGTTAATGATGCATGTCGCTCACCGAGGAATCAGTGGACCGCAGCCAGCAGGTTTCTGAGCCTGAGCGAGTGTGTGTGTGTGTGTGTGTGTGGGACACCTGTTGTGCTATCTGTAGCAGACCTTCCATTAAGCAATGAGCATGAATAACAACAAGTAAAGTCTGGTGCTGAATAGAAGCAGAACCAGTGTCTGTCGTTGCTGCATTTTTGAAATGGCAGAGCTAAAAAGCTGTTGATGGGGAAGATGAAGTGATCGTACGGATGTTGTTCACATTCAGCGAGGTGGATATTTCTGATTTGATGTGGCCGGTTTTTGCTTTGGATCTGCTGGCATGCAAAAAGTGCAAACGTAGGTGGTGTTCAGTTTGACTTTGTTTCTAAGCAGTGAGAGAAACACACCAGGCGTTTTACAGCAACAGCCTGTGTGAGGGCTTCCAGGAGGACTCGGCGTTGCCCACACAAACCTATTCTTTTATTGGTGCCTGTTGAATAGCTCTCCCGGAGCAGTGAGGGGTTAAATCCCAGCCTTGAAGCCACTCGAGTTGGTGCCGAGGCTGGGGTTATACAGGCTTATGGCCAGTGTTCAGATTTGGGTTACAAACGTGAGGCTTCGACACATTTAGGGATTTAGGGCTCACTGTATTCACACACAGTCACTCCAGACTAAGACAAAAACACTGACCTTGGGATGATGAATTGGGAAAGCATGGGTTTATAATTGAGCTCAGTGGGAGTGTAGTTTGAACTCATGGCCTCTGGCAGTGCAGACGAACACCATCTCATGGTTGAATATCTCCACAAGGCGGTGAAGTCGCTGTTCCGGTGTCTGTCCACACTCATATAATGTATACTGTGAAGACTTACAAGAGTGTAAGTGCACTGAGAAAAACAAAAACACAGTCTAATTCCTGTATGTATTCACATGCTGACCAATGAAACTGATTCTGATTGAACACAAAGTAGTAGCTGTAGCAGTAGAACATGCTTCATGTATAGATGATGCTGTAGGGAAGATGCATTACACACTTCTTTATGACTTCTATACCTCACAGAAGATTAGAGTAAATTCAGTATCCAACATACACAATCGTCCCCTCTGTTCTTGAGTTATGATGGTGAATAACGACCAGACAAAACACACTGACTTCACAGAGCAGCTTAGTTTTTAAATGTAAAATATCATCCCTTCCTTATTTCACCCTATGAGACAACACCAGCGTATGAATTCTTGAGTCACAGCTAAAAAACATCCATGATTTGTGAGGCCACTGTGTCCTCTGACCTTTTATCCTTTGACTACTGAGTTCCAGTCACTTCATCCTCGCTTGCAAGTGAACATTTGTGCCAAATCTGGAGAAATTCTCTCAAGGCCTTCCTGAGATATCGTGTTCATGAGAATGGGACAGGCTGGCAACCCATAAACATAATGCCTCCGGTCGTGGCTGTCGCCGCTGCTGAGGCATAATTATAGCTCGAACTAGAAGGGCACTCGGAGAGTGTATCCTCCGCCAATGCCAATGCCCTATCTCGCAATTTCAACAAAAGTGGTCTGGATCCGACGGACGGACGGACAGAACAGCAGAGCAGATACCCCCGCCTCGACTTTCTCCTTAAAGGAGGAACTGACATTAAAACATGGTTGGACAGAGGTTGAAGTAAAGTTAAAGACAGCACAGCAGACATGTCTCCACTTTAAGGTATGACATGCTCTCTCACAGTCTAACCTCCTGATTTCCACATGACTGGTACAAACCTGGTGAGCCCCAGTCCCATCTGAGGAGGGGCTGCAGGAGGAAGCACTGTTTGGAGGTCATCTGCAGAACAGTACTGGTGTTACTGGGAACAAGAGACGATGTATTTAAGCTTTGCTGGAATGTCATGGAAATGCATTGTGCTTCTAGTATAGAGAGAATGAACTGTACAAATGAGTCCCGTCGTGGTGTCGCTGCCACACCTGTGATGGTGTCTCACATGGTACCGCCCAGTTCTGTTTTAACACTTATACAGTAAATACTGAAGTGAAGCTTGACCCGACAAACTTCCACCACAAGTCATGGTGAAATATCTGTCAAAACAAATTGCACTTTAATATTTTTCCCAAATGGTTCAGCCCCAGATGACTCTAATCAGACAGAAGTTAGATTTGCAGCTACTGTTCTGTTGAATGTGTGAGCAGGTAAGAGGCCGTTCTCACAGGAGACGTTCTGACAAGTTACAAAAAAACAAAACAGCAAAGAACAGATGTAAAAATGAAATTAACTCCTGGTACACTTGAACAGAGCTATTGGTAATGAAATGAGGAACACCTGAGCTTTTCCTGCTGTGACAAGTCAAAGTGTCTGCTGTGAAAAGGCCTGTTGGTTCTGCAGCAGCGCTCCGTTTGCTGGTGAAGCTTTTTGTAGTCACTTGTTGAACGAGCTACAGAGCCGGACAGCAGACACACTTGTGCTCATGTTAGCCAAGGAGGAGGCTACAGCCACAAAGCTAACGTGACTGCTGGGTCTGAGCTCGGTGTGGACGTCTGCGCTGCTCATTACATTTAAAAACGACAGTGCTGCACAATTAAAATGACACACAGTAAAACACAATGACAAAAAGACAAATCTGAATACAAAGACAATAAAACACTGAGGATAAAGAGTTACAGCACAATAAAACATGAAGTCTGGGTGTCAAGCTCTGCTTGAACTGCATGCCAACAAGAAGAGGTCGTTCTTTAACAGCAAAGTTTGTAAAGTCTGAGCAGTTTGTATATGCAGAGGTAAACTGTTCCAGAGCAGCAACTGCAAAGGCTGCATGCCTCTGGTGGTGTGGTTGGATCTTGAATCATCCAGTAGCAGCTGGTTGGTCAACCTCAGGACTCTAACAAGGGTATTACTATGAGGAATTGTACTAAATATAGTGGCACCAACCACTTTACAATCTTAAAAACAATCAACAAAATATTCACATCAATGTTGAAATGGGCAGGAGGCCAGAGAAAAGCTAATGTTGGAGTTGTGTGATCACGTTTCCTTCTTTCTTAGAGGATGAGCAGCTGCTTTTTCTCCGAGTCTGAGGCCCTGGTTTACTAGAAACTGGTGGATTGCTCCCTCTGTCTTGGGAGAGAGTCACTTCCCCAAGTGAAGGATATCGCTGGATGTTGTTCACGAGTGATTGGAAAGTGGAGTGTGAGATGGACGGACGGATTTGGACAAGATTGGCAGTAATGCAGTCGTTCCAGACCGTTGTGGCGGAGAGGGAGCTGAGGCGGAAGGCAAAGCTCTCAATTTACCAGCCGGTCTATGTCTCAATCCTCACCTATGCTCATGAGCTTTGGGTAGTGACCGAAAGAATGAGATTGCGGATACAACCGGCCAAAATGAGTTTCCTCCGCAGGGTGGCTGGGCTTACAGACAGGGCGAGGAACTTGGCCTTCTGAGTTCTGCTCCTCGGTGTGGAAATGGAGCCGGCTGACGTGCTTTGGGCGTTTGATCAGGATGCCTTCTGTGTTCCTGTCTTTGATGGTTTTCGGGGCACGCCCAACTGGGTGGAGAGCCCAGGGGAGGCCCACAGCTCGTTGGAGAGATTACATGTTGCATCTGGCCATGGAACGCCTCAAACATCCCCGAGGAGGAGTTAGAACATGTTGCTGAGGAGAGGGACGTCCAGAATGTCCTGTTGAGCCTGCAGCCACTGCAGCCTGACCCCAGATCAGTGGAAGATGGCCGACTCTCACAAACACTGAGTCTATAGCAAATATTGGATCAAAGTCATAAAACCAGCAGAGGTAACACTAATTGTAAATAACTATAAACAGTCATGACTCAATAATCTGACCCTTAACAATCCTAAACCTGCTATCCGACAGGTTTTTAGGAAAAACCAACAGAACCCATAAAAACAGCCTTAACATAGCGACAGCCTTGGATTGTGACTCCGACATGACATTTAATGTCACCAATCAGGATGACGGCGTATTATCTGACTGAACAATCCCACAGATTTACTGACCTTTGATGTCAACCGGTCAGTGAGGTGTTAATCCAGCGATGCTCATCGTTCTAACAACACACTCGTCCCACTCACTGCCCAAGTTAGGAAGTCGGTTTGCATCAGTTTGCTGGTGACCATGTGAACACTCATTCTATACATCAGGCTGCATTTTCTCAGTCTCAGATTTCCAGCAATCTTGGAGTTCACACCCGTTTTGACACCAGCTCGAGCTGTAAATGGCCTGGACATGTGAGGCGTCCCCTATGAATCACACTGAAGCTGCAGCATATGGTGCTACAGAGCCATACCGTCGCCTACGTCACCACCAGCGCCGCCATCGCTAGCGGTGAGGATAGCAGATTTGTCAGAAGGCATGGCTGGTGAATGTCAGCGGCGTACAACACGCTCTGCTCCGTGTCCTTAGTGTTTACAAAGACTTTGGTCAGTTGCACTCTGCTGCAGGTGTGTGTGTGTGTGTGTGTGTGTGTGTTTGGCATGTGAATGATGAGTTCTATTCACTGAAGGTGACTTTTGAGGAGTCATCCATTTCTCCAATCACTGTCTCCTATTACTTGCTCCAGTGCACCACTTAGGCTACACACACACAAGCAATCATGGCCTGTTATCTGACTTTAAAGTATACTTCAGCCTATACTGCAGACAGAATACATATAAGGTTAAACATTTACATGGTTTGGAGACTGAAAAAGATGTCACTGCCACAAGGAGGGCCGCTTGTTTCATATAACTCAGAGATATGCTGCTATTTTCTGTGTGGAAATGAAGTCAGCCAGCGATGTGTTGCATGGAAACAGCAGAGTTTCAGAAATGTTGGGTCCCTAAATTGATTGAGGAAGCAATCTCTGACAGCATGGTAGCAACTACAAATGAGCTAAAGAGAAATTTCCATTTATATTCAGCATCTGGAAGGATCTAATTATAGGCTTGTTTGACAAAGTGCTACATGATCTTGTGTGTCTGCTCCCAGAGGGCATGTTAGAAGTGACCCTGCCCTGCTCTCTGCTCTGCTTTATGCTTCTTATCACTGCAGCTGGCAGCCACGATTGCTAATGTGCTTGAAAGACACCCACTGTGTCTCCACAACTGATTCCTTGTCAGATTTCTACCGGCCTGTGCTACAGAGTAAAGAGTATAACATGTATTTACTCTTGTAGCCGAAGCCCCTCAGGGGTTTAAAACAGTGACAGGAAATCTGCATATTTAAGGAAAAGATTAAAAAAAACAAAAACTATTTTAAGATCTCATCTCTGACAGGTTTCTTGTTACTTCTGTTTGCCCGTCTTGTGTATCTATTATGAGCCCTCTCCTGCTGAACAGCATCTAAATTCACCAGAAGCGACTGTGCAGTGACTTTAGTGTGGTGGCTTAACAGTTCGTACAACTTCTGAAACTGTCATAAAAAGGATTTTGTCCACATGCGTCACTGGAAAAGAGGAGCAGCTGTAAAACGGTGAAACCCAGCAATGAGACTTTTCTGTTATCAGCATTTGATCCAGCAAGTCTAGAGCCTAGCAAGTCTAGCCTTCAGATTAGTCTGTAATTTATGATGTAATAGTTTGTGGGGAGTCAAGAGAAAGTCACTTGGTTCTGCAGGAATATCGGTTCCAATGGGCTCAACTGAGAAGGTCGCCGATGTGCAGCTCTGTGGGTTCAAATGAGGTTCACCGTGCAGGAAGTAGACAGAGAACACGTTAGCTACCTGGCTGGCTGTGTAGGTTTAGCAAAAACAACCAATGATTGTTAGTAAAACTACTGCAGCTCTTCCATCAACTACACCAGAAGTCTCACTGCCCACTTCTTAAAGGCCAGAGTCTCAACAACACCAGAGTCTGGCTCCTCTTCACAGGACGTGAGCTTCCCTTAATTTAAGGAGGTCTCTGAAGTACTGACAATATGCTGTTTAGCAATGTGTTACTACTTTTCAGTATCGTCATCATCATGGATCAGATTTAAAATTAGTCTGTTATTGATGTTTATATCATGCGTGAGTGTGATTCGCTACTGATCCATTTTAATAAAGATGGCACATGTAAACGTGACAATGCAGTAAAACAAACGTTATCGATTTCAACTCAATACCAACAACCATAAAACACCACAGGAGGACAAAGTGATTCTCCTGCTCTTTATATTAATAATGAGGAATAAAAACTACATCCAGTGTTTATAGATGTTGTATCTGCACCACAGACGATAACAAAAGATCCAGAAGATAAAAGTTGAGTGCAGGACTCAGTCTGAGGCACATGCAGCGCTACCTGCTAATTCCACCCATCAAAGGCAAAACTGAACCAATGGCTGCTTTGCAAGATGCTGCGTTTTAAGATCTCAGACAAACGAAACTGACTGAAACAGAGGTGCACAATCCCTCGTCTTAGTATTCAGTGAAACACAATCCCAGCAGCGTACGATCAGGTGAAGCAGCAGCCAACAAAGAAGTTCTGTTGCTATGCAACCAGACAAGCTGCAGACAAGAAAGTGATTTGAAAGACCTGAAAGCTGTCAGTTAACATGCGCATTTGTTTGATCTTTAGGAAGGAAGTGTGATTTAGGAAATCCCAGATTTTAAATATAGTATATGATGCTCTGAAGTCTATGAGAGAGATATTTTGGGCTCTTTGTTTTATGCTGCTGTGAGGAAACAACCTGAATCCGTCTCTGAATCACCATGTTGTCTTCTTACACATGTATCTGTGTCGTTCTGGTATAAAAGTGATTGTGGACTATGCACTGAGGTGTATTTTGGGACGAGAGATGGATCCACATTACTGGCGACAGGATTCAAGGCCCAGCAAAAACACAAGCTTAGATAATGTAAAGGAAATGGTGCATAAGAGAGACACAGCCATTAGTGGAGTATTAGAGGTGACCAATAGGTGAAGCATGCTGATGAGTGGGATTAAGTGAAATTAATTACTGAGTAGTTGGACTTGTTAGCCTGTGGATATTACTCATGGTTTCTGTGGTGGACTTTGGAGAGACTGGCTGCAGCAGTCACATTAAGCTACAGATCTTCAGGGCTGGCTGGTGTTTGTATTTAATGGTTTTTATAATTTCCAGGTTTTTCTAATGTTTGCTCCTCATGCACTTCATAGTTTCCTTTATTTGTTTCCATAAATCCTTCTCCAGCTTTGTTGAGGTTTTGGCTGTCAGTACACAGAGTGGGGAAAAGAAGCCTCAGAACAATGGCCATGGCTGTTTAGCCGCTTGATTGAAGGGTAGGCATTAAGAATCCTGATCGTACACTCGGTAACCAGTGTCTGGATGTCGGATAGAGGTGAACGCAGCCTGTATTGGTAGCTGCATGATCAGTGATGTAACCAGTGGATGACCAACGCTAACAGCAGGTGGTCACTGAAAAAGGGACGATACAACAGCCATGTTGTCTGTGTGGACTTCACGAGCTCCACTAATAAGATCTTCCACGACGCTATCAAACACTGGAAGACAGTCGCCATAATTATCTGAATGACCGTTCAGACCTGATCAGAACGGGGACGACTGTTTGACTGTTTGCTTCGTTTTCATTGTGTGTGAGTCACTTGCTTTCACACAGTCTCAGCCTTTTACGTGAGCTGCCATCTCCCTCTGTGGGCAGCTCGCATTTCTGGCCTCCAATTTGCACATTTAAATATTTTAAAGTAAAATCACTGGCATAAATGTTAGCAGGGGTTTGTTCTATATGTTGTAAACCAGATATGTGAGAAGTCAGAATGTGGGCTGACAAAAAAATAAAAACGTCCAAACAAAATAAAATGTAGGGGAAAAAAAATAGTTGTTATGAAGGTAATATGCCCAGAAGTAGCTGTAAGACATAATAAAAAGGCCACAGCTAGATTTTATGATGCCCTTTAAGCATGTTTGGACTGATTTGGGTGTTGTAGTGCTTTTGGGAGTTCTGACCCACAGCCTGGCTGCAGCCACAGCACAAACCTTGTCACCCATCAGACTTAACCTGGACCTTCGAAACCCCTGGAGGCTCCTGATTAATGGATCCGACGGACCCAAGAGTTTTGCACAGACACACATTTACTACAAACTCATGCAGTGTTTGGACTTGAGATCATTTTTTCTTTGCTTGAGGCTTCACTGTGATGCACGACACTACTGTGAGACGAGACAACGTTATAGACACCAACAGCAGCAGCACAGACATGTGATAGCTGTTAGCATGCTGATGAGTGATTGAGGGGGACCAGCGTCGTACATTCATTTCTTATTCACAGCTCTAATCTAGAATAATTTGAAGATTGCAGTGTTGTGTTGCCTCACCTGCTTCCTTTGTGTGGAAGCTTAAGGACAGCGTTGTCACGTTGGCGAGTCTGTTCATCCAACACCTTCACTGCTGATGGGATTTTGACAACTACTGACCACAGTTGGTATAAATATTTATTATCAGATTCTTTGTAGTGTGATTGAGTGCGTATTTGATTTGTGCGTTGTTGACGTCATGCAGTAGATATTGTTGGGCTTTCTTTGTGCCTGATCTTAGAGCTTCATCATGGTTTTCCTGACATGTGTCTGGGAGGAGGTCCATTGGTCTGCACTTAACTGGGACATTCCCTGGATTTAATGAGCTTGAGCAAAGACCTGACCTGCAACATGGACTCGTATTAAAAGGACTTGTTGTATATAATCAGTCCATTCTTGGGGTTAGATGCTAAATAGAATAAACTAGACAGCCAGAGTTACAAGTTCAGCTCAGCTCATTGTCCTCCATCGGTTTGGTAAGTTGAATGGCTCTAAATTCATCACGCTAAAGAAAAACCTGCCAATATGATCAAAACTGCATCTTCTGCCTTATGATCCTGATCCTTTGGTGACCTTGGCTGCTGTGCAGAGATAGCACAGTTTGTGGCAGGATGCTACAGATGCACATTGTAAATAACTTTGAATAATTGGTAGCATAGCAATCAATTAACTGAAAACACCAACTGATTGATCACAGTGTTCTGTCCTGTGCTGGTGTTGCTGTTTTGGTCGATGGGCTGCAAAGTGTCAGAAGTTTTTGTCATGATGACCTGTTGCTAGATAAACGCCCCACACATCGCTCTCTGCTGGAAAACATGTTTATCGTCTGAATGACCACATCTTGAAGTCGATGCAGTGTTGAACAGTAAGAGTCTCCACCTGGTGTCACAACCAGGTACTACAGCTAATCTACTGTGCAAGCTGGTATTGGATCGGGACTCTGTCATGGCAGACACTCAGTATATTTAGTCTGCCTAAGCGGATGTAGGATACGGGTATAAGCCTGCATTGGCCACTCATTCCAGGCAGCTTTGTCCTTCCCTTTGGCTATCTGTGAGAAACAACAGCATCAATCTACCACACGAAAGAAATCAAATTTTGTAAATGTTCAGCCAAACTAATTCCACACATCACTAAAGCCCAGTCTGTTATTAACTCCCCCCACGATGAAGAAGAAAGAAATACTAACGAGCCGGAGTGTTTTTTCCTCCTCTGGTCGAGTCACAGTGAGGTGCAGCCACTTTTATGCTCTTCTGAATGGTCTTTAAAATAAGCGGAGAATTTGATTGGGAGCAAAACAATGTGATCAGCACGTCTCTAGCTCTGATGCTTGTGTCTTTTGAGTTTATGAGAAGAGTTTTAAGTACAAATAAGAAGCTGACTGATACCTCCAGAGCCCTGAAAACTCCTCTCCTGCTTGTTTTTGGTATGCTATGCACATTTAGTTGATATGTGTAATCATACATTATGATTAAGAAACACTGAATAAATTGACTATTTATCAAACCTCATATTAATAAAAAAAAAAAAATAGAATTGCAAATGGAAACACAAGTGTTGTATTTTTCATGAGCATCCTGTAATGTCTGGATGTGTTTTCCTTCCAAACCGCCGGCTTCATGCTGCTGAAACAGCCTCGGCTCTGTTTGGGGGCATTGTGCTGCACACTCCGGGTCGTACTGACAAAGCAATCTCCCCTCACTAGAATTACTGACAATTGTCAAGAAAACATTCTTTGTCGCCATGTATGACAAACTACAACATATCGATCCCGTAATCTCGCTTGCACAAAAGGTTAGCTTTGCATTATAATTGCTGCTGACATTTCCTTCTTAAATTGCACATGAGGGCGAGTCATGCGGGGGGGGGATCGGCTCTGCAGAGTCGTTTTATTCCCCTTCTCGTTGTTCTTTTGGTGCATGGAAAAGATGTTGTCAATGGACTCTACTTGAATACACGCTTGTATTTACATTCTTTCTCATTCTATTGAAAAACCCTACAAGTTGATGGTGATTTTGGCGGCATTACATCATCTCATCATGTGACAGCTGTGTGTCCTGTGGTTGGACTGTGTGTCACTCTCAGCCAAATGCTCGTTGGGCTCCTCCTGACACTCTTCCCCCTCTTTTCTCTCCCTGCTCTGCTTCTCTCTATCTTTTTCTATCAATTTCTGCCTCTTCCACCTCGTCTCTTGTCGACCTTATCGCATCCTACAATGACACATAACTCAGCAGCACACCTGCGATCCGTGACAGCTGAGCCCCTGGCCTGGTGCAGCGCTGTCACTCAGCTAGCTAACTGCCATTAAACAGCGTGACCCTGCCGCCCCATTAGGCTCGAGTCAGATGGGAGTGTCAAACCATTCCCCCGTGCACCTCGCTGTTTGGCCCTGCTGTGCAGATGTGGTCTTGGTAGAATTAAACCGTCGGCCCAAGAGGCCTTTTAGTGTTCAGTAACACTGGAGAGGCTAACAGCCATTTTTATGACAAGCCAGGTTTGTTTTCAACAACGTCTAAGAAGGTTAATTGGATAGGGGAAAAATAAATACATATATTTATACCAATTAAAGGTTTTGACATTCATTACATGGTCTTTCTATGTTTCCTTTGTTTTCTACAGTTTTCTTGTAGAATGAAGCTGAAGATATCAGAACAACATAAATGGAACTATGTCGTAAACAAACGTTTTACATTTCAGATTTTCCAAAGGGGCCGTCTTTGGCCTCGGTAATGCTTTTCTTGAAGTAGTTTCCGTACATGCCGAGCACTTGTTGTCTGATTATCCTTCAGTCTGCTGTCCAGTTCACTGTCTAAATTGGTTTTAAGTCGGATGATTCAGATTTGCAGAAGCCAAGTTCCTCCGTCAGTCTTCTGTCCTTTGTTGCTTTTCTTCGTCTTTTGGTGGTTTTTCTTCTTCCTTCTTGGTGGTTCTTAAAAATGTGTCCGATCGACCTGTTTAATGTGCTGATGGACTCCTTACAGACTCACAAAGTGCATTACAGGGTAGTCACATCAGACGTTTTGCTCCTGCAACACAGCTGTTGGTCTCAGACACATTAGGAAGTTTGACCCGTTGGTCTTTGACACCAGTTCCAGGTGTTCCAGTTGTGCAAGAAAATACGTGATCTTATGTTTATTCTAATGTCTATTAACATATATGGCATTAGTTTGCCTTCAAAATGATTAAATTATGCACTACAGACTGAGAACCCATACAGTTATATATGTCTCCCTGTTGGATTTCATAGTAGATGAAGTTATGGTCTGGAAGTATAACTAACTACTTCACTAAATTGATTTTCTAGGATTGCTTGCATCCTTTGCTTCTGTTCCCAGGACAGAAAATGTCCAGTGAGCGCTGATACGAGTTATAGACGTGTGGAATCTAATATTGATGTAAATTCTTGGGATTCTCATCATTTCTATAAACAGGACAGCTGTCATGTTTCTAATATGCAGCATTTGTTTTTGCCCCAAACAGTCGATTTACTGGCTGCAAACTCAAAATAATTCTTTTTTTTTTTTTCCGTTCTTATTTCTGTACAATTATTAAAAGCCGTTGAGACGAACAACTTGGAAAATGATTGTGTTAATTTTCAAACGTTGAAGCATTTTTAAGTTGCATGCGTCGTCGTAGCCTCGGTTTGGGAGAATCTGCATGTGCTGGCGTCCAGTCAGCTCATCACAGCGGCTTCGTATTAAACTGCAGCGAAACTTCTGCCTGAACACGTCGTGAAAATGCTGCCGGTCTTGTGATTTGTATAATTTCTGCAAATTAGCTTTGAATCCGTGTGCATTAGTTTATTTTTATCACCTACTGTGTGTGTGTGTGTGTGTGAATCTTTATGTAAAAGGATGTGAAAGAATTACATAATTGTGCATTTCATTGCTGCTGCCCACATTAGGTGGCATTTACATTTTTCCTTTTTAAATAATGACTGACCTTGACTCTTCTCATTCATGTGTCCCTCCGTCCAGCTGCCACAGAGATAAATATCATGTACAGCAACAGGGATGGTGAGCTCTGAGGGGTTTCCTTTGAGTTTGAATATTTCTCTACAAACTTAGAATCACAACATCAAGTCAGTTTCAGGTAACCTTTATCAGGTCTACTCTAGTCAGTATTTTAACATGTTCCACTTCAGCCTATTGTGCAGAAATCATTGGTAATAGTTTGCCTTTTTGTTCCTGAACCCTTTGAACCCCAAAACAAGCCAGTGGGTTGGAAGGGCATTCTGCTTCTTTTTAGTTATTATTTTTTTATTGATTTTATTTGCAAAAATTAACATTTATTAGGGCTAGAAGAATCATTGACTTTTTTTGTGTTTTTTTTAAATTTATGATTTTTAAAAAAAAAAAATAATATGTGACAGATGAGGTCCCATCAGAATAATTAACTACATCTAAGCTTAGAATTGGGATATCTCCTAAAGTGACTCTACTCGACGTGTCTCATTTAAAAAATTATTAAAAATTAACTCTTTGCATCACATTTTGTCACAAACTAAAAAAACTAAATCTGCAAAAATAGTTTGGATCAGTCCGCCATTAGAACTGAAAGGAAAAGCCAGACATGTGATCGGCTGGCTCCTGTGGTGGCGCAGAGCAGAGATGAGACTTTTTAAAAAAAGACTGAGAGAGAAAATAAACCATACTTGATAAATAAGATAAATGCAGCATGGCTCAAAGTCGGGATATCGTGGAGCAAGTTGTTGGAAGGTACACCCAGCATGGTGAGATAATGTCTAGAACAGATGTGCAGAGTGAAAAATGTCGTGCTTGTAGAGGTTGTTAAAAATCTAAGTAGTAAAATATCTCCAGTATGTGGAAGCACCATGGTTTCTTATTCTTCGTTCCTATTATTATTCGTGGTGTTATTGCTGAGTCATGCTGCACAAAACACACTTCTGAACAGTGAGTTAAGACACTTGAAGCCCACAGCGTCAGTACCTTTTGTTTCCACTGGGGGCTTTTTATTTTGAAGACAAACTGGTGAAGCGATGCGTGAAAGATGGTTCAACGTGATATCCTGGAATGTTTTATTATATTTAAATCCTCAGCATGCAGCTCTTACATGCTGCCACTGAAACATGGTTGTCGTCCTGTGATCAGTGACAGCGTGGTGGTTAACCACAGAGGTTCCACTCTTATTTGTTCACAGCTGTGTTTATGTAGTGTAGCATTTATTATGAATATGTAAATTACCTGTTCCACATTCATTACCACCAATTACTCCCTCACTGGGTGGTAATTAGTATTGATGAGGAGATATCACCCTTTGCAGTCACCTTGTGTTTTTGGAGACAGAGATTCGAACAAGGTTGATGAAATTACTAGAAGTGGGCTGTGATGTAATATCACTGTCGATGCACTTTACAACATAATTGGAACGCTGGCCTGTCGCGGAGCTTCACCCCGTCCTGCTCTCTGAACCACCGCCGTTTATCCGGTCGCTGACTTTAGAGGATGTCGGAGGCGCTGTGCGGGGTTGCGAGCCAACGGGTCAGATGCCTCCAGGAGCGGTGTCATATCGCCTGATAGTGGATGTCTCCTCTGAAAACTCTTGTTCCGTTGCATCTCACAGATGCTCATTTGGACTGAGATGTGATGACTTGGCAGCCCAGCTCAGTGAGCTGACATCACATCATGTTCACAGGGCTGAGCTCCACAGCGATGTGTGAGCAGGAATGCAGCGACGTGAGAAAAAAGCAAACACCTTCAGTTACCGAGCCACCTGAAAAACAAATGTTCAATGCCCTTCTCGCATATGAACGAATACACACTCATGGTTTTTCTGTGAACCTACATTTAAAGATGAGTATCAACCTTTAGAGATGCACCCTCAGGGTTTGCCTTTAGTTGACACAGTCTGCTTGTTTGTTTCTTCAGTTTTATGGGAGGAACAGGCTGTGATTCAAGCCCAGTCAGTGCTAATGGAGACTACAGGCAGACTTACCACAGACGAGATAACACTCTGACCTTCTGACTGTGGATTTCAGAGCATACAAGTGTATTTATTATAAATCAGCACGCTCTGGTTCAGTGCGGTGATTATTTCCATACAGTCCTGGAGATGCATGTTTGACTGGAGGGTTCCAGGATGAGCAGCATCACTAACTGTGGTTTTGACCTGATACCAGCTAACACCAAGGCCACGTGCACAGAAGACAGAAAACACACAGTCACATACAGAACAAACCCTCAGAACTGCATCTGGCCTGCAGGTAGAAGTCAGAAAGTACACATCCAATAATCTTAAATTACGCCGGCTGCAAATCATCGCCACTTCAGGATCTCATTCTCTGTAGCACCACTTGTGGCAGTCGACCGACAGCAAATCAGAGGCCATTTAGAATTTCTGACGGAGACCAAAACATCTGACTGAGCACACATCTCTTGAAATCACCTCACTTTGCCGGACTAACTGTATTCCCTTTTTAATATCGCTGCTTTCAAACCACTATAGAGTGGCGTAAGATGTAAGCGTCGGGGCCGACACGCTGGAGCTGCCGACGTTCTGCAGCTCTCAAACGCTTCACAATCCCTGAGGGAAAGAGAGAAATAGGAATAATTAGAGATGGGGAAGGAGAGAAACACAAAAAAAGAGTGATTGGAGGGCAGCTAAAGATGGGAAGAAGGAGAGAAGGATAAAGAGAAGAGGGGAAGAAAGGCATTAATCAGGATTGTTTTGTGTCTAAAATAGCTGCAGCATGAGTGGATGTGCTGCACCTCTGCTGGAGACTCGGCGTCGTCGTGAAGGCGGCTTCGCATTCCAAGTCCGTCTCCTAGCAGCCACAGCCGGCACCACCATGGAGGTCAACTCTAATAGCTTGCTTAACAAATAAATACTTGTGACTAATTGGTCTGCCATTAGAGCTGAAAAGAAATGCCAGACATGTCATCGTCTGTGTTTTGACTGAGGAAGTGTGATTTTTAACAGAGCTGAATCAAACGAGGACGACAGTCGGAAAGTCAACAGAATCAGATTTGTCTTCTGGTCATTGATCCTCGTGGAGATTGTTGTGGTCACCAGTCAAAAAAGTTTCCGTGAAAGTCAACTGTAAGACAACATACGAACAGGATTTCATCTCGGGTGTCCACATCCTTCATTACTGTTTACGTACAGTGTTGATTATCAGGACATTCGTTCACGAGATTGCACTATACGCAGATGACATACCGCTGTTAGTTTAACAATCAACTTTCATACAATCTTATTAAAAATGGAATAGAATATCTTGGCTGTTTTACAGGTTATTAGACTGACATGGAGAAATGTTTAAGTCTCACTCTGGTTACTGTTTAAATCTCTCATGCCTCTGTGTGTGATACAGTCACACATTTAGTATTTTTGTTCCATGAAAACAATCCATTCCTGCTGTATAATATAATATAATATAATGTAATATAATATCAGAAACATCAGACTACATATGGAATACGTTCATCGTATTTCTTTATATTTATATTTTCCAGATTTCAGCATTAATTAGTACAACTAAATCGTGCTCCAGAGAGGTTGTCTGCAGACCTCAGTGAGAACACTTAGATGGCCGTCTTACCGACCGTCTGCTTATTATGTGTGAAAATATATAAAGTGATAAGTCAGCAAGACATTTCCAATTCCATGTATTTAGTAGTTGTAGTAGCAGTAGTAGTATGTTATATGTTTTGCTGTGTCTACTTTGCACTTTGCATTGCACTGGAGTTACTTCTTGACTTGCATGTTGTTAGCATTTGATTGTGTCCTGGGCTACTGACTGGGCACGTTGGATACAGTTATATGTATGTTTACCAGCGTATGGTAGGTTGTGTAGACAAAGGAGAAAACATTACAGTTTTTACGATGGTAAACGTTGAAGCACGTCGCTGCTCATTGTCTGAAACAACACTGCATACAGAGCAGATGAACACGACTCGTGGTTTCCGTTGCAGCGAGCAGCAACAGGCCCTCCATTGTGCTGAGTGCTGGGGGACGAGGAGCTCAGATCATTTTGTTTTCCTGGCAGCACCACACTGAGGCAGAATTAGACAAATCAGAAAGCCCTGTGAGTCACTGATGACCAATCAGTAGCATCGCATCCCTCAAGGAGTAGCAGGAAGCAGGAGGTTTATAACGTTATGGCGGGCTTCAGGCTCTCTGAATGTTTGATTTATATGTTGTATGCAAAGAATTTAAACCGATGTGACACAGAACAGAGTTTGTTCGTTTAATTCTTTGTTCCTACAAACCTATAGGTTGGTAAAAGTTAGGAGAGAAAGAGGAAAATCCAGTTCACTTTGCAATGATGGATGTCTTAAGTGATAACAGTCCCACTTTTTGAATAAAGTATATCCTACAATGCCTTGCACTGCCCCATCGCATGCCCAGATCACAGTCATATTTAGCCATTTCAGCAGTGCAGACTGCGGCTGAGAGGGCCACTAGAACCCATGAGGCTAACTGGGGATATCTATTTGGAATAAAAGAGATTATTAGGCACTAAGAGGATTGGCTGCTGAGAGGCATAATGTGGGACAAGGCTTCCTCTCTCGAGGGACCAGATAGCGCACAGGGGGATGATCAATGGTAGAGGTAGAGATAGCGGTATTGTTTATAGTGAGATTAAACAGATTAACACCAGTGGCTGTTTCCTCCAAGGCTGCTGTTAGGCCTTATTAAACCCCAAACACTAAAGCATCTCTAGGTTCAGGGAAGGGTTTCACTTTAGATATGAGCTCCCAATTCTCTTAAGGCTTTTCTGCTTTCTTTTTTTTTTTCCTTTTTTTTTGGGAGTCTGTGAAAATGTTCACCTGAGGCAGCTGTTCAGCTTTTTAGTTATCTGACCCCCTTTAAGCCCACATTTAGCCAAGCTTACTTTCCTCTGTGGAGCAACAAATCCTGTGGAGCATTTCTAAGTTGTGAGGGGGGAGGAGGTGGTTGGGACACTGTTTAAAAATACTGTTTGCTGGCTGGAACAGACCATTTAACAACACTTTTAAATGCACTCCAGAGGAAATCAAATTCGGGAGCAGGTGGCTCTCGTCTCACAGTTATCAGATGGGCGATCTTTGCTAGGAAAGGTGTGTGGATTTTTACTGTAAATGTTTCGTGCTCGATGGTCACCGTACCATCACTCGCCTGTGGATGCCGCTGCCTTTATCTCTGAAACTATCTGATGCACGCCATAACTTCCTCCCTGTTAGATCTCTTTTTCTTCAATGCCGTCACGTCTCCTTGTTTCCCCTCCTAATGTTTCCTCCTCTGGCCTTAGCTCCTTCCGGCTACGATGTGAGAGAGATGTAAGCAAGAGGTGTGAGGATGAAGGAGCTAAAATGACAAATCCAGATTCTCAGTCTTAAGCAATGTCAGTGATTTATCTCAGTTATCACCTTTAACGTCGACCCAGCACTAAAGAAAGGTGCATCATTTATACGTTACAGCACTTGATAAGAGATGTCTGCATTGTGTACGCCTGTGTTTGCTCGCTCTGAGCTCCTGTCCGAAGTCGCCTCTGTCCTCACTGGGTGTTTAAGTAATTACAAGATCCTCCACGACGGCAGACGGGGAATGATTTTCAAGTCATGGGAGGAGAAAGGTCTCAAAGAGGCACAAGTTAGCATGATGAGTTAGCACCCCATCTCCCCTCCACTCTCCAGTTACCTGCTCCTCCCTGCACACCTGTCCCCAGCTGGACCACAGCATCCCCCAGTGGATACTTCCCAGATACCGTTCCATGTAATAGATGGTTGAGAGTATCTAATTGCCGTTGATCTCCAGTCTTGCATAACCAGCCAGCTAACCAAGCTACCCATTAACCAGTCTGGATCATCACTCGTCTACCTGTACTGTCATCAACAATGTGAAGCGATAGAGGACACTGTGGTCAGACTTATGAGGTTGGAAATGGAACCGCTGGATGATGATTGGTAGAAACAGACAATCCTGAAGAAGTTATTAGATGTAAGAGAAGTTTTTTTTTCTTTCTATTTGACCTGTGATTTCTTAGAGGCCAGCTTTTCCCTTCAGCGTGTCCCCGTTCATGGCACAAGACGCTGTAGCCTAATTAAACGTGGCCATCAACCTGTAGGTGCACAGAGGCATGGGGTTTCTTCTGTGGTTAGTGCTTTCTGAACAAAGTGTACCAGCGGACATGGCATGCAGTGTCACAGTGGATCCGCTGGTCAAACACCATCTGGTTGTTTCATCTCAACGCTAGTTTGCTGGCATTGCAGAATGCAGGCATATTTTTCTGTGTGATCTCACACCAGCGGAAGAATTAAACGGATGAGCAAACCATGAATAAGTCAAGACAAGTCACCAAGATTTATATTGCACATTTAAAACGAGTGACGTTGACCCAAAGTGCTTTCCAGCTGAGATTTAAGATTAACATTACAAATTGACTCGACTGATTTAAATGTGAAGGTTAAGACCTTACAATATTATTGAGAGAAACCCAACAAATCCCATAAAGAGGTTGATGTAATTTACTGCAATTTTGCGAGGGTGTGCCTTCACTAAATCAGCCACCGGCGGTGTTGTAGAGCTCTGAGCGTGCTGAGCTGTCGGCCTGTTTTTAGCTGCTTTGCAGTGGACTTATTGCAACTGGGAGTGCTGGGAATGTATCCCATGTCCACAGATGCAGAGGCTGATTCTAGTGCCAGCCTCACCGAGAGAGAACATGATGAGTGTCCTGCATCCTGCTGCACTATAATCCTCTCTACAGGCATGTTCCACTATAGATGCAAGGTAACTTCAAAGACTTAACCTGTACAATGGCACACCGTACAGATACCTAACTAATGGGGTATTGATTGCTGGCTGTGAATCATTGTGAAATAGTGTGGGGGGGGGGCTTTCTTCACTTAAAGGGGGATTGGGGACGTATATCCTCTCGACTGCAAACAATCTGAAGGACTATGATTGATAAAGACATTTTTTATATATAGACTATCAACTCAAATAATTTAGTTTTAGGGGACAGCACTTCAAAAGCCATTACCCTGAAGTGGTTGTATTTATTCTGATGTGAAATAGCAGCTACTCTATCACCTCCTACATTTTTATGACGGGGCTCCCTTTCATAATCTCAGCTCTGCTCTAATGTGTTGCCCTAATCAGCCTTAAATTGTCATCTTGGTTTGATTTAACTTGGCCATAATGAGAAATCTGCCTTTAGAATGACAGTAGCCATCCATTTATCCTTTCCATCTCCATCACATGGCCTCTCAACGCATCGCCTGGACCGTCCAAATTGAAGTTGGAGGAGACAGCGGGGCTGGATTGTGTGATGACCAAAAATATATATATTTTCCTGGACAGAATATTGGGTTTTTCATCATTCATATTGTAGGCTTATGAAAGAGTGGAGAGATGATTTGAAAAGTTTAATTCAAAGGGTTCTTTGCAATAGATCACTAATGGGCTTTGGTAAAATATATTTATGAGTTTTGTGACCGTGTTGACTTGATGAAAGTACCGAGTGAGGCCAAAGTCTAAATGGATCATTTGCACAAGGAAAAGGTTCTTTGTGTTCACCAAGCATCACTCAGTCTCCATTTTTCCTCGAGTCTGCGAGTGATTATCAAAGAATGAAAGTAAAATGAAAGCAGACCTTTTTCCATTTAAGCTTTGTTTGCTTGCTGACATGTTTGTTAGGCCTTTGTTGTGTTTTAATGGGAATATGCCACGGAGTCTTGGTGCAGAATAGTGCCTCGGATCTCGGCTGTTTCTCTCACATCACGTTGCATTAGCTTTACTTTGCCTTTTCTGCTGTTCTGACACTTGTTACAGGCTGCTTGGATGTCAGTCAACTAACAATGTAGTGATTCAAACCTGAATTACTTCTCTGCAAGTGTAGATGCATCATTACTTTGTGTATAGGTTTGTGAATTTCCTATAGAGGACACAAATCTCATCATCCTTCATCTTCATGCTTACGTGTTGCAACGCAATTCTGCCTGAGAGGTGTTAAATCTGAGCATTTTTTCTTCACTAATAATCTGTTATTGATGAATTGCTCAGTATACCCCTGAAACTGTTCACTTACATGTGCCGACCTTTTGACTAGTCAAAAAGCAAAGAGGTCAAGCATGAAGCAGGTTAAGGCAGACGGTCCAAATGACCATAACCAGCTGTCGCTCAAAGTGACCGTGGCCATAATTACAAACCTTAATAGACATTAAACAGGTGAGTTAAATAAAGATTCATCCCCATACAGTTGTCATAAAAGGGGACACTGGCTATAGAAACCAGAAGTGTTTTCATACCAGGCTGTAAACATTTTTATTTCTGCTGTAAAGTTAGACATTTTAACGTTGGGCTCTATGGGGATTGACTTGCTTTTGGATCCTCCAGTGGCAATTCAAGGAACTGCAGTGTTTGGTTCTAACAATCAGTCGAGCAAAACTCAGCACTTCATATTAAAAACCATATTTCCTTTTGTTGTCACTGATTAATCCGACCCATTTTTACATTTTTTGCTCATTAAAGCATCGTTAACAAGTCAGCACTTCCTGCATACGTTTCAAACTGAAACTACTAGCATCAGATTTGGCCATTTGAGCTGCAAGAAAGGTGTTTTACTGATTGCAGCTTATTATTGAAAATTATACTAAAAAGTAAAATAAGCACACTGACATGGAGGCAATACTAAAGAATAAAAACAGGCCTAATGAGACTGTTTCAGGGCATCAGAGAGACACAAGTCTGCTGTTGCACCGATGAATTACCAGAATAACAGGTAAACATGCATTCATACGTTTGCATTAACTGCAAATTAAAACCATACCAGAACCGAGGCGTCCTTGCCTAAGGCCCAACCAGGCAGCAGTGGCCATGGAGACCACATGATGGATGGATATGTTATGAGCGTATAGAACATCACTGGTGGTATCTATTGACACATCATGTTTTACTGCTGCCTGTTGTCATAGACCTGGTCATGTTGCAGGTCATGTGATCCAACTGGTTGGTTTGCTTACGTACAGACTGCTGGATGGAAAAAAATAAGGATGAGTTGTAGTTGATTTGTGCTGGAACTGTGGAACAACCAGGAATTAAGCTGTTTATCTTAAGACTCTACAACTGTGTGGTCATGGGATGCGGTTAGATTGTCTGTTTTGCTTCCTAACGAAGTGAAATGATCTGGAAATATCTAAGCGGCAGCCATGATAAGAACTGGTCAAATTATCTAAATGTAAAGGATTAATGTCTCCTTAGGATAGGACACACTGGTCCATCCTCTACCAAAAGAAGGGAGATGATGCCATCTCACAAGTCCTCACTACAGCAACAATCAAGGCGATGCACCGTCCACAGCAGAACCACGTCAACAACATCCACATTGCTTGATTTCTTCTTCACTTCTTTCCTCGACCTCATCACATCTTCCATGTAAGTGAAGTAAAAGTGTTGAGGCTCCCTTCATCACAACAGCTACCATGTCAGCTCTACAACTTCATCCATGATGTGTGAGATTAGTAAATCATGAATAACTCTTACAGATGATGCTGACGTGTCGCTGGATAATCTGTTCATGTTCAGGCTATCGTCACCCAGCAGCAGGGACGATGCATGAGCCTCCAGATTAAGAATGTTTATGCACGGCGGTGGTATGATCATCATTTACGTTTAAGAATCATCCTGACATCTCAGCGGAATCAGTCTAATATTCAGTCACATTGTGCTCTTTTACATATCAGATGGATAAATTAGCAGCGAGTTTCCAAGTTCATCTGGTCAAACGTTTGTGAATAATGCAGCTGTCCTCACGAGCCCCGCCGGATCTGTCAGCACGTTTTTATGTTCCTGCTGGTAAAAAACACAAACTGTGTACACCACACGTAGCCAACTTGTTGGACTAATCAGTGAAATGAAAGATGCTGGCAGTGGCTGTTGCTTTGAAACTAATCTACTTTCTGCTTTCATCAGTTCTCGGCTGATTCCAACACGTAGACCTTCATTTGTTTTTCCAAAGTGCAGCCGAGGCGCAGAGCTCCGCTTACATACGTCACCGTGCACATAAAATCCAATCACCTGGAGCGTAAATAACACAGCGGTCACTAACTCTGCATCATGAAAGTGCAGACCATGTACATATTTACTTCTTATTGTGTTTTATGGGTTGGAATCTGGAGTAGAGCAAGTTCCACTATGAACATATTGATATCTGGGGAAATTAGCTGATTTGCATTTTTTACTGAAAGAATTTTACTATTTTTATAACTACTTACCTTCATTTAGCTTAATATGACATCCAGGTGTCTTGGTGATGGGAACTGTGGTGCTGCGGGACTCCACTCTGGCGTTTTTGGGTCATTTTTGCCGTGGTCACCTTCCTGCTGGTGGACTGGAGCTCACATGCTGCTTTGAATATCCCATCAACTGGGCATAGCAATGACAAATGCTCTTATGTCTCCTGATGTACATTCAGAAACTGTGTCCTGTAGTTTCCAGCGAGCCTGTCCTTACCTGATGCACCATCTGTATCAGATTAGATAAAAGCGCGGCTCACCTGCTCAGTCTGGGACAAAAAGTCAAAGAACACGGGATAAACAAAACGTAATAGATAAAATAATGTGTTTAATCATGACAGAGTAAGGCTAGCTATTAGAGACTGCAGTGTCGTAACAGCAGTGGACATAAATTACAGAATCACACAGATTACAAAGATGCACAATGACTGGATGTTTGTACCAACAAATGAATTTACTGAGTCGTCTCCTCTGTTACAGCCTCAGTGCTGCAGTCTGTTCTTGAACTGGATGTTTTCTGTAGTTTGGAGAAGGAACTATAGAGCAGACCAGCACAGACTTTACACCAACCGTTTCTGATGGCGACGAGGTCTGTAGTGAGAACTTAGACTTTATGGTTTCTGTCCTGACGTTGACGGTAAATCGTGGGATCCTATGAACACATCTGCCCTCTAAACTATGTCCAGTCCATTCAGTTTATCACAGGTAGACTCAGGCAAGGTTTAGAAACTTGTCAAGAAGAATTAAAGCAAACAAAATGGGTGTGATCACAGTTTAGTGAATGCAAGTTTAAAATATAAGGTTTATGAAATTTAAAAGATAAGATTTTGGAAAACCTTTGAAAAACATGTTGCGTAGGATAATTCAGTGACGGGACAAAGAAAGATTTTTGATACAGAAATTTAAATGTACGATACAGAGTGTAAAAAAAACCTCAAAAGGGTCTGAATACTTTCTGAAGAGACAACAAATTATATCTCCTCAGCGTGATGTGACTTGTTAGCTGTAGTAGAACTGCATACACATGATAGTCAGGGAAGGTAATCAGGTCAAACACACCATGTTACAGTTTATTTTAATGCTTCATATGAAAACTCTTGCAGTTCCCATTTTCCATGACAAGTAAACAAGACATATCAAAATGTTAGCAAATTTCAGGACTCTTGAATATACAGTTCTTTTTACTTTATGGTTTGTCGACATTCTTCCTCCACAAGTGCAAAATGAGCGAGGAACAGAAAAGAAAAACCAAAAGGGCAGCTTTGGTTACAAACATAAGCGAACCATCAGCTGTATGGGTAGATGTCGGCTGTAGAAAGGACAACGTGGACCTAAACCAGAACCTCTGGCGGTGTTTTGCAGTTATTGCCCCCACATAAGGCATCTATTGGGATCTGGATATTGCACTTGACCTCAGAGCATGGAGGTGGGTCACATGTCTTGGCGTGCCGAGCCTTCTGTTCGCCTTGACCACTGAGGACTGGGAAAACGCGTGGAGAATAGACTGCACATCAGTTAGTTGTTTTGAAGGCGTGATTACCGGGAGAGCTCATGCTCATCGGTTTGTCTCTTATCCACATTCTGCTGGAGCAATTTAAACAGTGCAGCCTGTGATTGATGCACTCTTCATACCGCTCACAGTTGTGCTCTGATTGATAATGTGTAGTTTCCTCATGCTTCTCACAAAGATGTGGGGATGTGTTTGTGGACGGGGAGCTGTGGTCCACTTGGCAGGAGGACAGTGGTGCTGTTGCATTTTGTTCTAACTGCTGATGGAGACCAGTACAGCGGGCATGCAAATCCTCATGTGACACCTTTAATATCTGTCATCGAGGTTCCTCCAAACCACTGGACAACACAGATGTTTGTGGGAATATTTTAATTTCAAGTTGATAATAAAAGCTCAGACTATGTTGGACACAGTTCGCTAAAAGATGTGACTGCACACAAAAATAAACAACTTAAGTCAAAAATGTCCTTTTTTTCCCCACAGCTGATTGAATCTGGTAAATATTCATAAACTGAATGCTGTGGTCAACCTTAGAGAGAGAAAAGACACTCAGAAAGAGCACAAGGAAGGTATGGGAGCAAAAGAAGAGTTGGTTTCAACTTAAAACTGTGTTGGGGAATGTTTTTATTTGTTCACTGCAGCAGGCGATCAACATGGCTGCCATTGTGCCACGGGGGATGTAAGCCTTTAACTGCATGTGTCTCCATCAGGAAACGAGGTCTGTTCAGTGAAAACAACCACAACTCTGTGAATGTTCAACCAGTTTGCCAGCTGTTGGTTTTCTTACAAATCCCAGCAATGTCCATAAGACATGTGCTTTAATTCAAATGGCAGGATTTCATATGAAAATGCTGAATTACAACAAACTCTGAAGTTCAAGGATTGTGTAGATCTTTTTTATTTCTGCTTCTGAATTCTGGAAAAATGTTCAGAGAATCAAGAGTGTTCTTGTGAGAGTGGAGCAAGCTGTTCTTTGTATCCTAACACATTCAGGAGAGCAGCACATTGTCAAGGAAGATCTCACCTGTGATGTTCTTTGTTGAGTGATTTTAGCTTTTCTCTCGTTAGAACCTAAACCAGCACAGATGTCGGGTATTTTCTACTGTTTAAACTGGAGGGACCCCTGTGACAGCACCAGAGATGTTTCTTACAATCCAGACGAGGTATCTACGTGTAGACAGTACATCAGTGGGAGGTGGAGATATCTGTCAGGTGTTCACTGTTGGTCTCACTAAAAGTACTGAAAAATGTCCACTTACTGGTTTATACAGATATCCCAGTGAAAGAATGCAGAAGTTCAGTGACTTGGTGTCTTTTCCGTGTTGACGTCTGTGGTTTATAATTAAATAACCTAAAAGACTGTTTGATGCAACACAGCACAGTTTGGTGCAGATGCACGCGATCTTTCTTTATTTTGTACCGTCATTAGTTGAAAGGCCTTAAATTCAACACTAATTCCCGTCTGTGTCAGCTGTCATGAGGCCTTGTTGCTCCATGCTGTTCGTCGCCGGTGTTGTTCGTGTCTTGTTCGTGGGGGGGGGGTGGTCTGCTGTATTTAAAGCTACAGACAGCTGATCGGCCCGTTTAGAACTGGGCTACAACCAGAACCATGAACCCATACATTCATGGAAAACTTTAATTGATTTGCTGAAAAAGAGCACAGCAGGGAACTTTTAACTAATTTGATCAGTGAAGAAAGTTTATTGGTTTAAATGTCTGAGAAATAAAAATCCTCTCGTGTTGTGTATTGTGTTGTATGTGATGATTTAGGGAGGCTAACAATCATATAAAATCATATAATAATTGGAAGTTAAAGCCCTTCATCTGAGCATACAGAAACATGAATACAATATTCACAACCTGTAAACGGTATGAGGTGAGCCCTAGTGGTCACACTTTAACCCTGACTAGAAATTAACCCCACGTTGGTGATGGAGATAAATAGTTCCTTCACCCAGGCTGTGTTGCAGGTTGTGAGACTCCACCTTTATCCACCATCACTTTACCTCGTTATCTATATCTGTGGCCTCTTGTCCTCAGCAGATATCAGATTTAATGAACCAATGCGCCATCAGCAGGACTGCATTCAGAGCAGCTCGGGCCTCTTCCACCGAGCAGCCGGTGTCTCCGTGTTGCCAGCGTTTGCTTTGATGCCTCATTCCTGATCATTCTCTTCTCACCTAAACTCATTTCCCTTCCTCTTTAATGCATTTTCCCTACCTTAATACATTTATTTTCCCAGGGCAGGCTGAGGCATGGGCTGTTTGAGCTCGCCGTATTGATTGTTGTGGGGAATTTGATGCCCGGAGACTCGCTGTTCTCCTCTCCTCTCCTTTCCTCTCTCCTCCACCCTGGGGGAATTTTAAATGGAAACACATTACTATGAATCACACAGCAGGGAGCTCCATGATTGATAGCATTGCTTACCATTTACTAGTCACTGTCTGGAGATAAGCCCTGAATTTATGGAGTATTGGAAATCCTTGCCGCTGCTACATGCGGATTAGAGTGAGGAACAGCTCCACCCGTACTGCCGCTGGAGTCACCCGGTTAACGGCTTAAGTGGAAAGCAAAGGAGCCCATTTTATTGTTTATTAAAATTAATACCTAGTAGGTTTTTTCTTTTTTTTTTTTTGGACTGTTACTGTAAATGGAAACCCTGGAGGATGGTGTGTGTGTGTGTAGGTGTGTGTGTGTGTGTAGGTGTGTAGGTGTGTGTGTGTGTGTGTGTAGGGTGTGTAGTCGTTTGCTTTCCCTCCAGCCTGTTCTCAGTGAAGCCACCATGACTCTGCTCACCTTAAACATCACACTGATGAATCAATGCCGGGGAGCAGAGCGCGGCCACATGTCGGTCCTGCTGTGTGTGTTTGGATCAAATGGATCCAGTTCAACAGAGTAGAATGACTTCCTTAAAAAGGAAGCTACCTCAGGTCGTATGGTTGGAGTTTTGCTACAGCTCACAGACTTGTGATATTTCAACTCTGAAGCAAATTTCAGACATCTTTTTTCTCCAGAACCTTCCTTTAGTTCTTCAGTAGCCAATGTAATGTGAATGTGACGGACTATAAACACGACATGTTGAGTAAATATTTCTAAATGTACGATGATCAGTCCGTCTGTCTGTCTGCACAGAGCTCACATTGTACTCAGGTCAGCATGACCTAGTTCCTTTTCTTTTTTGTGCTTTGAGGCTATTTTTCTAGTTTTGTCTGCATTACTAAAGTTGTTGGGTACTGGAGCTCTGAGTGGTGCCAAAGTGACACAAGTGACCCACACTCGATAATGCCCTCCGACCGCCTCCTGTCTGCAGCCAGATGGGCTAATGTGTTGTTCTGCGGTGCAGGCTTCAGCGCAGGAAGTGGTTCAGGCGTTTTTGTTACACAGACCACAGTTCTTCCACCTCACACCGGTGTTCCTGCGCCTGGACGTAGGTTTCAGAACATAGTGGTTCTATTTTAGAAGCAGCTAATGGGTTTGTTGGTAGATGTTCTGATGGAGACAGAGCTGATGCCTCCACAACCGGTCCGGCCGTCAGTTCTTCTGCTTCTGCAGCGATACAGAGACTTCATCTTCAATACCTCAGAAGCTGCTTAGAAACCTTTTTGTTTCTGAAGCCTCTGTTTATGAATTTCAGTGCCACATTACAGACTTCCACTGTTATACTTTTGAAAAGTACTGAACACTTTCTGTAACTTCTAAAGCAGTTCCTTGACATCACTGAAGAGTCTGACCGATCGTACATTTTATAACTCAGTTGGTTTTTGCTTTTGAATGTTAGCAGAAAAAACTGCAGCCTTCAGTTTCAAAAGAAACTCAGACTAAACTTTGTGTAGCTAAAAAGCCAACTGGCAGACTTCAGGTTTCATACATAATAAGAACCACGTGGTCATCTGGTCCATTGTCTCTGGGCTTACAAATGAAACTCAATGCTGAGATCTATGCAGTAGTTTATAGACCTTTAATTCCCTCAGTATAACTTTCAGAGCTGTGTTTCTATACCCTAGAAACAGGTTGCATACCTGGCTTCATGTGGGATTTTTGTGGTTCACAAACACCATTTTGCAGGACTTCTTCTCATAATTCTAGGAACTGAGCCGCTGTTGGATCATTGAGTTTATTTCCACTGTCATATGCGAGAGAAGCAGTGCGTTAGAGTGAAAAACTGTTCTGACAATCAAGTCTCCCCATTTATTTCCAGTGCCAGCGGAGCAGGTAATATATAAAATGTTTAGCCAGGATAAAGTTAAGGGCAGTGGTTTGGTGTGCAGCTCTGCCAAGAGAAATGGCAGCATTAGGTGTATTCCTTGAATCTCCTAAAATACAGTCGGTTTACATCCTCGCCACAAAGCCCTCCGATGGCAGCAAGAGTTATGACTCCTGTCAATCTGGAGCAAAGCAGGAAGTGTTGTGAAGTCGTATTGATTTGGTCGACATTTGGAGAAAACGGGGTGTGTGGATGGTCAAGAAAACATTATCGTGGGAGATTTCTGTTTGATTCTTGTTTCCAACCCACATTAAACAGAGTTTGTTTCTCCTGTTTTGTTTTTAGCTAAAGCTGCTATTACTGTATTTATTTAGTTATTTAGTTATTTAGTCATAATGCCATCTTCCCCTGACCTCAACCATTTGCTGTAGTTGTTCAGCCCTTTGCCGTAACAGGACCGTTGCTGTTTTGTGATAACACGATCTTTTTCTGGCCATACCACGGATGCAGTGAGCAGATATTGTCAGAAATTGCTTGAATTTAAGAATAAGTTGTTGTGCCTCAAACAACTGGAAAGCCTTAACTTTTATACCCGAGACACATCCTGTGGGATGTTTTCAGTTTAAGAAGTTGTTTATCAGACTTCAGTTTTTATTCCTCAAGACAAAACTAACCAAACACAACTCGTCTGACCTTATGTGTCAGACTGATTACATCTGTCTTTAATGGATCAAAATAAGCTTCCAGACCTCTCTGTCAGGTTACAGTTTACTGATAACATCATTTTTTAAAAGCACCTCTGAGACCTGGGTGTACAGACCAGCGTTTCTGTCAGACCTCAGACTTCATACCTCAGCAGCTCGTGGAGCAGGACTCACTGCGCCTCGGTTTTGGTAGATTGCTGGCAGGTTTTATGCATCGCTCTGGAAAGAGTCCAACCGTCCTACGTTTCAGAACCATTTGTTACCGAGCTTGGTTTAGCGAGCTCCTGCACTGCAGTTTGTGTACCGGTGCGCTGTTCGGATTGACAGTCATGTTGGGCAGGTAGCCAGGAGGATGACTGATCAAAGTCTTGCTGCGGCCGCCGCCGCCGCCGCCGCTGCACCCTGAGCCATCTGAGGCGCTTCATCATATTAATATGCTGCCACAGTGTGACCAAACATTTGATCCGCGCACGCCGATATTCAACAAGTCATTTTACATCTAGATCGTGCCAGCACATCACATGTGAGGGCTGCTGCTGTGGCGTGGACCCCATTATGGAACATGACTTAATTCTCCTTGACACAAAGCCAATTCAGGGACTGATTGTTTCACAGGTTCATCCTTCCCCCGTCCCTCCCCACGCAGCGTGAGGGCAGCAGGGTGGCGGCGGTGGCGGTGGCGGCGGCGGAGGAGGAGGAGGGTTGCATTAGGCGCTGAAAGACCACAGCTGAGGGGAAATAGCTGTCAGGCGGCGTGGAGGGAGGGCGAGGACACAGAATAGCCCATCACTTGTGCTCCCTGAGAGACTTATTACAGAAGCAGGCCAGGGTGAGAGCTGGTACTTAATTTGGAGAGAACTGATATTGGTTTTGATGCACCAGAGACTGACAACAGTGGATGCCGGGTGCATGTGGCCGTATTCAAGGCTCTGTACGAGTGTGTGTGTGTGTGTGTGTGAGAGTGTGTGTGGGTATCTGTATAAAAACAGGAAGCACTGGGAGAGGATGGGAGGGGGAGATGAAGAGCCAAAGAAAAAGGAATGGGAATGACAGAAGTGCCTTAGCTGTAGCTTGCAGCTAACGTCAAAGCTCCTCTACAAAGATAGCCCATAGCGATGCATATTTATGCCTCCTCTCTTGTCCCCGGCCTCCCTGCTCCTCTGCAGCTCATATTCTCATCTCTCATCTCTGGCTCCTCTCTCTTTCACACCTATCCATCTCTGCAGCCGTCTCCCTCCCTCCCGCCCGGCTCTCGCTTCCTTTCTTCCTCTGTCACGGCTGCGCGTCATTCAAGGCAGGATTTCTCATTTATTTATTTATTTATTTTTTAAATAATGAAACTATTCTCTGCGCGGCAAATTATTAATGTCACAGAATGGAAATGGGCTTGTTTTCCATCAGTTCATTCATTCAGAAAGCTCCCCGGACTGCACGGCGGCGACGGCGGCACAGTTACAGCGTCGAGCAATCGCAGAGATTGAGAGGAGCACAGAATTTGCGCTCTTACTCATGCAAATCCGCCGTTAGGTCAGGACCGAGGACAAATTCAAGATTGTTTTGTAATGGCTGAAGAAGAATGAGAAAATAAATTGGAAAAGACAAGATGAGAAATGAATTTATAATATTAACCGCTGCTACTAAAGTTTTTTTGATGATGTTGTGGATCGTTGTTTCAGAACATCTACATTTTCTGATTGCATTTTTAATCTATAACAGGACGGCGCTGGTGTCTTTGGACTAAATCTTTTATTTGTTGGTGTTTTGTACACATCAGATTTCTTTATTAGTAGCAAAAATCATTGGCCTGATAATCAATACCCTGGTTATCCTCAACATTGTCATTCTATTACTGCTGCAGTCAAGTCATTTATTAACACTCTGCTGGATCCGTCCACAGTGAGAGTCGTAGTGGGAGTGATTGGAGTCAAATCCTTAATCAGCAGCAGAGGATATTAAACTTGTATGTTGGTGTTTTTCATTCACTTTAGGAGGTTAAGAGAACAAAGACAGCCGTCAGTATGTAGTGATTTGGGTTCAAACCCATCATTAGCCATCAATCACAAAAGTTTTACATATCAGTTAAGAAGCAAAGCTTCTGGTGTCTGACCGCCTGCTTCTGAGTCTGATCTGTAGCTTCAGAAAAGCAGGAGGATGCACTGCTAAAGCTATGATGGTGTGATGCAGTAAATCCTGCATTCATTAAGGTTCTGATGTGCAGTTGTTGTTGTAAATGTCGAAGGGAAAAGTTGATTCAGCTTCTGCATCACACACGTTACTCCTAAGAACAGCAGCTCAGCTTTACCTGAACTACATTTTGAGGAAAACAGTGGGGCTGCACGGTGGTTCGGTGGTTAGCACTGTTGCCTCACAGCTAGAAGGTCGCCGGTTGGCGTCCCGGTGAGGACACCCGGGATCTTTCTGTGTGGAGTCTCAATGTTCTCCCCGTGCAGCGTGGGTTCTCTCCGGGTTCTCCGGCTTCCTCCCACAGTCCAGAAACATGCTGAGGTTAATTGGTGATTGTAAATTGTCCGTAGGTGTGAATGTGAGTGTGCTTGGTTGTCTGTCTCTAAGTGTAGCCCTGTGATAGACTGGTTACCTGTCCAGGTGAACCTGCCTTCACCCTGAGTCAGCTGGGATAGGCTCCGCCCCCCATGACCCTAGTGAGCGTTAGTAAGTGGTGGATGGATAATGGATGGATGGATGGACAGGAAACAGGGTGAACCAATCGTACAGTAGACAGGACGGGACTCATCAACCTGGCAACCCAGAAAATAAAGGACAAGTTTATATATGAGTGCTTTAACCAGAACTGTGCTATTTTTTCTAAATTCACCAGCTTTGATGCCTAAACCTGACCAACCAGCAAGTGAAAACACATTTAAGTCTAACAGTGGTCCCACATGAGTCCCAGACTTCTGCCTCCATCCTCCCCTCCCGCCTCCTGACGTGGACTCTGAGGCTCTGTCAGACTGGCAGCCTTTTCCTTTACCTGGCGACGAGCAAAACATGTTTGTTTCAGACAAAATTACACCTCTTTCAGGACATAAGTGAGAGTTGTGTCGGGACATAATTGTTGGGAGACGGGGTTGCATTTGAAGATCTTTTAAATGCCACAACACACCATCTGCACACCGAGCAGCTGTGTGATGCCGTCATGTCAACGTGAACCATCATTTCTAAGGAATATTGAATCACCTCAATCTGTGCCACCAATAAATCAGGTTGATCTGAAGGAAGGTCCTGTAAAGGTCGACATAATAAAGTGGCTGATGGGCGGACACATCTCTATGTTGACAGTTGGTATGAGATTATTATTTAATGATATATTCAATCAGTTTTGTTTTTTTTTTTTCTTTGTGAAGAAAGATATTGAACTATTTCCTGATGTAAGAATTCTGGTCGTTTTTCAAAGAACTGTTGCCTCAAATCAAAGATCAATATATGTTATTATTCCTACGAACAGGGTCGACCAACCATCCATAACCTTTAAAGGTGACTTTCTACAGTGAGTAGAACCTGTTGTGGCTGTAGGAGGCCTACTGCCCAGTTAGTTAGCCAACCTATCGGACATGTACTGGAGGCATTATGGGTCCACTACTTTGTTCACATGTCATGTGGTCAGCGGTGCATCTCGCGGGGATGGGGATCACTGGGCGGTGCAGACTTTCCATATATGCCAACTGCTTGCAGCACCAATTACAGCACACTTTCCTTAAAGCACGCGAGAACGCTGGACTTAGCAGGAGGACGTGTCGGTTTTAATTATTCTTGGGTGCCGTCAGACATCACAGCAGAATGAGATCTAATACATGTTGAAACTGGAGAATGGGGGTGACTGTGCACCCCTTTACAGCAGTCTGCAGTCTGGGTTTGTACCAGGGCTGGGTGATACGGGTCAAAAAGAACTGTTGTCATCACATGTTTAAATTCAGTCAGTGTCGGTAATTGATAAGAGTTTGAGTTTTTATTTTTCCCACAAAAAATGTCAGCAAAAAGTTGAATTTAAATCCAACCAGCTGACTTTGAATAAATGTAATGCTGACCAAAGTGAGAACAGAAAAATAAACGCACATATTAAAGATAAATGAGGATTAATGAATGGCGTCGCTTTGATGGACATTAAATAAAGAAAGTAAACTCGTCTGACCTCGTATCAGTGAGACGCGATAAAAACTAGTGTAGAAGGAATTTTGCAATTGGTTCCCCGGAGTTACTTAAAAGCTGATTGTGCTTTGGGTTACGAGTGGCACTCTGAATTCAACTTCCACTTCCACCTCCATGTCAAGTGCGTCAGTACGCAGCGGGCCGCCTGGTACGCGTCGCTCAGGTCGGCGTAGCGTCGCTTTGGAGACCAGCAGCGAAACCAACAGGGAGCGTGATGCAGGGCTCTATTATCCAGGGATCTGATAAGCTGTTATTATCCAGAGAGCATGCTCGGGATTTGCTCAGGCAACCTCAGTTCACATATTTTGTTACGTGCTTCCATGGTGGCTTGATTTAAAGCATTTAAGTGACACCGTCGAACACTCTGCGTGTGGCTGGAACATATTACCGTCGATTTAATGATGGAGACCTGCACTTGTGTTTCAAAGCGCCCTCTAATAGTTCTGTAGAGCGATTTGGATTTAATGTCTGCACAAATACTACAGCTATGAGTCACTCATTCCTCCTCTTTCTTCCTTTCAGGGTCACATGGAACTGCTGTTAGTTCCCATCTTGCACTGAAACAGAAGACAAAGAGACCCGGGACAGGTCAGAGACTCTCCACACAGCCGACCTCTGTCGTTTCTATGTTTTCATACCATGAAAAAAAAAAAATGGAGGCTTTTCTTTGTAATTTGTTTGACCTGATTTCAGCTGGTTTGTCGTGGATTGGTCCAGAGAGACAGCCACTCAGACTGTACTGTTCACAATTTAATTTCACACACACACTCTCCTCCGTCTCCTTCTCCCGCTGTCTTTTCTTTTATAAAGTGTGCATCTAAGACAGGGCCCATGGTAGCGGTGAAACTAGGTCCTGGGCTTCAAATAGCAGCCCATTGTGTCCCAGGGGCCCGCAGCCGAGGAAAGGCCAAGAGAAACACACACACACACACACACACACACACACTCAGCAGGAGAGAGTGAGAGATAGAGGGCGAATTTCTTTTTTTTTTGATAAAAATTAATATTTGTCATTTGGTGCCGCACACAATCCCCCGTGGACCCGTACAGTACAACGGGCATTGTTTGAATCCAATTCTTTTGAAGATATCACAGTGTACCCGTGTTTCCGGCTCAGTTGGGAGAATTTGGGAGTGTGCAGTCCTTGTACCTTTGCTTTGATGTGCTCTGGGACTGCTGGCTATTTCTCACTTTGTTTCAGTCCTGTACCAGGACCTTGTTGTTCCACCGTGCTGCTTGATGTCATGTATGGGAGCTCTGGTAAATGTGTGTGTGTGTGTGTGTGTGTGGAGGGACTGATTTCACCCTTGAAGACCAACATACTCACTGGTTTTCTTTGTTGTTTTTCTTTAACTTGAGGTTCATCTCCAATGAAACTGCACAACTTGATCTTTCCAGCGATGCCAGTTGCTTGTCTGTGCATCACAGTATCAGCAAGAAAAAAAAAGAACATTTTCAATTACTGCTCTGGTTGAAATGACTCATGAAGTCCACACAGCAACATGTCATGGTGATGTCTGTGTTTGTATGTCGCATCAGAAAGCAGAGCAGAAGAAGTCATGGTTTGCCATTTCTGCATGTAGGCGACTGAGTTAGCGCCTCAGTGGATAAAACATCGTGCTTCAGTCAGACACTAAGCACACATCAGAAATACTTTACTGATCCCCTGTAGGGGAATCGCTTTCTGTTTAGGTGCTCCCATTCAAAAGCCTTCAGAGAAGTAGGAAAGAATAAAATATATAATAAAAATATAGACATTAAAATATATCTACACACAAAATATAAATGCACATTCTGCTCTTGTATTATATGCAGCGTAATATTAATACTACCATTTACCTACAGCTGAATTATGGATTATTACACAATAATAAAAAGTCCAAAGTAAACCTACTGACTCAGAGTCTGACCCTCAGAGTGAGCAGTTGTACAGTCTGATGGCCACCGGCAGGAATGACTTCCTGTGGCGCTCTGTGGTGCATTTTGGTGAAATCAGTCTTGTACTGGGAGCACAGGTCCTGTCTCTGACCAGCCCTTTGTGGAGCAGGTGTGTCGCATCGTCCAAGATGACATGCATGACATGTTTCCCAAGTCATAAAGTATCCCATCATCTTGTTGATTTAATTTTATTATTTCCTTTGTTTAAACAGGTCATCTCATTGACACATGGGGTCTTATTCTCACATAGCTTCTTTTCTAACGACCGTTTTCTCTACTGTCAGGAGTTCATGGTTAGATGCATATAAAAACATTTTTCTCCACTTGCATCTGTTATATCAAATGATTGAAGATCTGAATAGCCTGGGCTGACAAAAAAAAAAAGGTTACCGCTTAGCCCTTATAATGACCAAGATAAGAGTTTAAAAGCAGAGATAGTGAAATTGCCATGAAAGTAGTCTGGCTTTGCCGTCCCATTCTGCAGCGATGGTCTGACTCAATATCATTCTGCTGTGGAGGGAAAGAAAAGCTCTGGACTGTTTGTATTTCTTTAAAATAATTACAGTCAATTCGGGCGAACCTAAACGAAAGATGCAGCTTTTGTGTTCCCTCAAAGTAGTGACAGCCGGACTTGTTTTGGTGGAACATTTGAATGCAGAAGCTGAGCACTGTGGTGGAAATTTAAAATCTACAGGAAAGAAGAAGAAGAACAAACCTAGCATGGCTGCCTTACTGCATGATCCAAGTCCTCTGCAAAACGGGAAATTTTCGATGTGTTGTTGCTGCCAAGATGTGGTTGTGGATGAGAAGGTCCAAAGCCTGAAATGAGCCGCCAATGGCAGCCCTATACTGGCAGCCTACATTCAGTGAGTCAGACTGACCTTGAAAACAACCTCAGGCTTATGGGGTTAATAAAACAAACTGCCATTGAGCTCACCACGCCACCGTCTTTTGTCATTTGACTACGGTCGTCTTTTGTTGCAGGGTCTCTGCTCGCAGTCGAGGTCTTCCAATTGTAAGAAATTTGCAGGCGCATAATAGCGGTGAAGGTTTTCAGTGTTGCTGATGTCAGTCCGTAACCTGAAGGTGACACTGGCACACTACACCAAGAAACACGAGCATGAATCACAACCAGAGTACAGTGAAACACAGTATGTATGCATTGTTAGGAAAGGAAAAAGCTCTACTTTTATCTCATCCAAAAGAAAATACTCAATTCTCAGTCAAACAACAGGAAGCTACATGATGTTGTGCTTCTGCAGTGCATACGCAGTCAAATTAAATGTCTCTTGGAAACAGGGACCCTTATTGGGCGCAGGTAGTTGTCCACTTTTACCTGGTGGGAGTCCAGACTTTGCCTTGAATTCTTAAATTGCTAGCTTGTGTTTCAAAGTAGAGCTCCGCTGGGTTTCCTCAACATATCCTGGGATTGCATATAATTAGCATGTCACACTTCCTGTGTCGTGTTTAGAGATAAGACGGCTCTATGCTACAGAGCAGAACTGTACACTAGACGCCCTCTAGAGGGCGCAGGTTGTAGTTAGAGCTCAAAGGCAAGCCTCTGCTCCAACGCTGTGAAACTACGCCCCACGATGGCAAGTTGTAGCATCGTAGTAATGTAGTCGTACGTGTTTGAACCAGAAACGGATTCTGAGGAAGAATAATGTGAAGGATCACACATGCAGGATTTGTTCCTGAGAGCTGTTACGTATGAAACCGTGGAAGTTGGAATCCGTGTTTTTGAGACTGTCATTGCTGCACTGAAGTTTGAAGGTGGAAATGCTCAGCCATTGTGGTACCTGCTCATTTCTCTAAGATGTGTGTTCTAGCACATGAACAACACCATATGGGCATGTTTAGATTAAAAAAACTGAATACGCTGGAGGGGCTTAGAGTCAGGTCCTAACATGTACAGGGACGCCATGCTGTTGGTTTGTGGTAGCAGGAGAAGCAGAGATGTTCCAAATGGTATTAATGATGGCAGCGTTCTACTTTCAGTCGTCCCATTAAGGCCGAGTCAGTAATCCAACATGCCCATCCCACGCCTCTGGATCGAACCTGAACCCAGCCGTCACTCACGCCATTAGTCGCACCTGCGAGAACGGCCTTTTAAAATGTTTTACAGCAACTTCGGTGTTTTGCAAGACCAATAAAATAAATCACATTCGGCGCCTGAAAAGAAAATAACTGATAACAGAACAGCACAGCAGCTGCCAATACAGGAGAGAGAAACTCGATGCACCAAAAAATGGAGCGAGTAATTTAAGGTGTGCACTCGAAACGGTTACACGATCAAAAACAACACGTCCGACGGGCTGCAGCTCATCTAATAGTGTACCTATTTCCCCAATCTCTCCCCTCTGCTGTGTGACATATTAGTGTAGCTCAGCATCCCATAACGCCAGCCTGCCTCAGTGTCTTCTTAAGAGTAGCATTGCAGCATTTTAACATGGGTTACCGTGGAGACCACAGCGGTGCCACTGGCAGCAGCAGCAGCAGCAGCAGCCTCCCGCTCGCTCGTTCCGACTGACATTCAGACGAGCCCCTATAGTGTGGAAGCGCACAAACACACACTCGAGAAGTCTCTCACATGAGTACGCAACCATACAGCAGCTCCCACATGCGCCGCCGAACATACACGCTTCCGTGAACACGCTCAGCCGGTGACACATAGAACCGGATGGAGGACGCACACAGCACTCAGCCCTCACCTGTCGGACCAGGTTGTGTATTATTAACGATGTGCCTCCCGTGCTTCTTTATGCAGCCGAACAGCCAACAGATTGATAACATTTTATTTTTATTTTCCCGAATGAGAATGCACCAAACAAAAATCTCATTTTCATTGCGATATTCATTGTGTCACATGTCATCTAGTTGTCACTTCAATGTTAGATCCATTCTGTCATTTAGAGGGATGACAAGTGTGGGCTGTTTGTAAGGAGGCGTTGGAGGGACAGTGTGACAGCACTGTCAACAGCACCGTGATGTGGACGCATATCCAATTTGATGCAAATAGCTTTTTTTTCCCCGATGCCGCTTAGCGTCGCGTTCAATGCGTCTTATTGTTGGTTTAGAAAATTGGATCATAGAATAATAATCTATACGGCATCATTGAGGAAGCGCTTGAGGAAGACGCTTTTACAAGTAGCCATGATTTGGGAAAATTGAGGAAAAAATGACAAGAGACGGAGAAGCAATAGCTGTAATGAAAGCCAGCGGTAAATCAGGGCAACAATTGCTGTAGCTGTAATGATATAGCTCCCATCTGCAGCTGTTTGGCACCAACAGATCACTGGATTCGGTGCCAAATTATCATGAAGGTGCTTTTTTTTTTCAATCCCATTCACGCTTTAAAGCCAGTCGGTTACACCGACATGCGCCTCGTTAGCGTACAAGACAAATGGATGTTATCACAGAGAGAAACAGCTCACCTTATTTAATCCTGATTTATGAATTACGCTCGCTGCTGCATCACTGAACTGATAATATAATAACAGTTTTCTTCTTCTTCTTTTCATTCAGCTGCTCTCTGATAGGCTGCTGCTGTAAATTCACATGTTTAATTCCATGTGTCAGCTGCTGCAGCGCGACGGCCTGCCTGTTGTGTTGCCCCAAAAAGTTGTTAATTTTTGAAGGCCATGTCAGCCACATGATCTCATTGTGCTAATTGGACATGCAACAGCTCAGCAACATCCAGCCGCAGTGCTGAGAGGCTGCACACTGCGCCGTGTTTCACAGGGCTGAGATCACCATGACAGGCCACTGACGCCTCCGACCAAGACCTGTCTGACAGCCAGCGCACATTACCGTCATGTTGATGTTTTAATTTGTAAGGTGATTTTTATTTTTTGTGCATGTATGAATGTGTGTGTGTTTGTAAAGCAGGCTGGGGTGGGTGGTTTACAGGGTTGAGGACAGTGACTGCAGTCATTTGAGGTTGTGTGAGATGGACGTGTAGGGTATTAATATACAAACAGCATCATTCTGGCTGCAAGTCACAGCATCATAAAAGCTAAGCAACAGCAAATAAAAAACCCCCAACAAACTAATTTAATTCTCAAATCAAAATTTCACAAAAGCACACCATTGTCACACAGGATGTTTTTCTTAACAGACCAGTGTGAACATATGTGGTGCACGTCATACTGGATATAGAATTACAATTATTGCTTTTCTAATTTCGCCAAAGGGTTAGAAAATACCAGAGTGGTCATGTGATGGATTATCAAGCCTCTGGATGGACAACAGCTGCTTATGGCTGCTTGTAATGGCTAAACGGTGTCCTACAAGACAGTTTTGCTCAGTAAGTTACAACCTACACCCATTAGACAGACATTAAAAGCATCAGGTGAGTGCCTTTGAGGTCGTAAATCGCTTGATAAGACCCCAGAGACAAAGAGCACCAATGGCAGCGTGTCGGCCGAAGCAGGACGCTTGTTCACCGCGTTGGCTTCGCTGCTGTTGTCCAGAACACCTGTTTCTGAAAAACAGCAAAAAAAAGACCTCTTATTCACATCTGATCTGTTTAGATGAACCGTATCCAAATAAGAGAGGAAGCCGAGTGCCATCAGAAATGAAAATTTGCCGCTTTAAACGAGGCACTTAAGCTGTCAGCTCCTTATTCATCCTGCCACTTGTTCGTGTTGACTCATTGTATTGTACGCGCTTTGTCTCTTACACTCGAGCTTTGTACACGGATCAGTGCTTAATTGCGAAGAGAATGTAAAATTCTTTATGGAGCTTAGCTTTTGGTCTCACGCTCAACGCGTCGAATGCTGAAAAACAGACTTTTCCTGATCACTGTCGTCTGCTAATTCTTGTGCTTAAAAAGTTCTGTCCAAGAAGGACTGTTGGTTCTCGTGCCCACGTTGTTGATGTTTTGTCGACGTTCCCTGTGCTTGAGGGGAACCTGAGGTGAACTTGGACACATTTGGTTTTATTGGCTTTTCATCATGTCCTGACCTCACTCACTTAAACATATATTCGTGGGCAGAGCAGCCCCGGGGCCTTTCTCCTGCTCTTACAGCATGGTAATGAGTCGGCCCAGGACTAGGAAGTGCATCAATATTGGACAATTCTGTGCCTAATGATTTATGTCCACGCCTAAAGTTCAGTTCAGTCCAAGAAGCAGAGTCACCTTTTTGCAGCACGGAGGAAACTTGGAAACTGTGGCGGGTCGGGCTGATGGACGGACAGCTCGTCTGCATTGATCAGTACAGTCTATGTGGAACATAACTATATTCTAACTTTCTTCAGCACAACAAGGCGTTCATGTAGAGGGTGTCTTCAAACTAGAAAGTTAAGATACAACATATCTGCAGTACTTTTACCGTCATTGTCCTTTTGTTTTGTAGTGATATGTGCTCTTGGCAACTCCAGCTGCTGTCCTGTACATTGTTCCTGGTTAAAACATGCTTGTTTATTCCATTTGAGGAACACCAGTTCCAACAGGATTAATAGTGTAATGCCATTGGCTCAACAAAAACACAAATCTGATGCAACAAGCCTTAAAGATCTGAAGTTTTTGATCAAATGTTTTAACTCATCTGATGAGATGATATCAGTAAACATACAAACCAGCTAATCTGCTAACCTACAGATAGTCCGACTGTCTGCTGAGTATAAACCTAAAGCAGCTGTGTGAAGCAGAAAGGTCACATTTAATGACAAAAAAGAGTTTATAGCAATACTGCTCTTTTGTCTTCTTCCTCTCTGTCCTGAGCATAGAACTCTAATAGGGTTCCTTAATAATGCATCTTTTAATTTATCTCTCCTCAGCTTTCACTTTGTTTTGACCTGGCTAGCTAATAAGCAGTGTGGCAGATTGAACGTTATTTCTTTTTTCTATACCTTCATCTTCAGATGCAGTTCTTTCTGTAGCAGGGGTCAGTCTGGCAGAGCAACAGCAATTAATTTGAATCAGTCTCTATTTATGTGTTACTTCCTGCCATTACATACTTTGGCATTTTACACAGGAGATGGGTGTCTACAGCTGAAACCAGAAGTTTACATAAAAAGACACACAACCCTTTTTTTTTGAGGTTGATGTTGAAGGTCACCAGTCCCTCCACAGCATGATGCTGCCACCCCCGTGCTCCACAGCTGGGATGGTGTTCTCAGGCTTCCAGCTTCCTCCTTTTTCCTCCAGATGTACCGATGGTCATTAAGGCCAAACGGTTCAGGTTTAGCTCCATCAGACCACAGGACATGTCTCCACTGATGAAGCTCTTTGTCCCTGTGTGCATCTACAGACTGTAATCTGTCTTTTCTATGGTTCTTCTGGAGTGATGTCTTCTTCCTCTCTGAGCAGCCTTCCAGCCCATGTGGGTACAGGACTGGTTCCACTGTGGATAATGACTATCTGAGCAGCTTCAGCAGCATCTTCACAAGGTCTTCAGCTTCTGTTCTGGGGTTGATTCGCACATTTCAACCAGAACACTTCATCTCTGGACACAGAACCGTCTCCTTCCTGAGCCTATGATGGCTGGACATTCCCATGGTGGTTATACTGATAGAACTGTCTGAACAGATGAACGTGGAACCTTCAGGCATCTGGACCAGACTGGTGAAGGTCCACAGTTCTCCTCCTGGTATCTTGGCTGATTTCTTTGGATTTTCCATGTAGTGTGTTTGAGGTGTGTCTTGAAATACATCCACAGTTGTGCCTCCAATTAACTCAGATGTTGTCAATTAACCTATCACAAGCTTCCAAAGCCATGACATCATCATCTGGGTTTTCCCAAACTGTTTGAAGACATAGTAGTCTGAGTGTGTGTTTAGCTAGTTAGCATACTTAGGTAGCATTTGCCAGATTTATCTCATGTCTCCATTTTCCTTCATGTCCACACCTTCTCCATTTTCCCACATCCTGTGCATGAGGTTAAATGCACCCATGACAGGCTGGAGTAGTTTTGTTTCGAGTGGTCTGAGCCAGTTTCTTTGTTCCCCGTTTAAAGAGCCAGAGTTTTGATCAAAGGCCAGATATGTTTCCAGAGGAGATTTTCACTGAATATAACAGAAAGTGCATTGGCTTGTAATTGCGTACTGCACCTTTAAACAGCTGCCGACGTTACATCAAGTGTTTAATCGCTGTATTTACACGGGTTTCATCGTTGCCACAGGCTGTTGTTTCATCATCACTTCTGTGGCACGTTGTTTGCTAAGCTGTTGCTTCGTCTCTCATATGTACATTTTTGCCATCTAATCCAGATCTGAGTTCCTCTGAACGCTGCAGGCGTGCAAAGGTTGTGAGCTGCACCGGGGAAGATTGCCGACATTTGAGAGAGCTGGTTGTAATATTTTGTCATTTCACATTAAATGCTGCGCTCGGGGATCGTGGTTGCAGTCAAGTCAAATTAATGGCAGGCAGCTCAATAAGCAATATGATCTTTCCACATCATACAACTCATATTTTCTGTTCAAATTCAACACAATGGCTGCTGTTATTCTGGGACAGCTTTTGAATACTGAATTTCAAAGCTGTCTCCCACTGAGGCTGAGCTGCTAGAATTAAATCAGCGGTGTTAAAGCATCCGCGTTTCTTTCTGCACCCTCTGATAACGCTCCTAATTTAGCACCAGTCAAAGTGATTTATCTTTTGTGACCAATCAAGCATCATCTGTTTTAATTTTAAGTCCCATTGTGCTATTGTAAGATCCATTTCACAGAGCTAAACCCAGAAACTCAAAGATGGAGGGATGAAGGAACAAGAAAGAGAGGAGAGGAGAGAGAGATGAACAAAACCCTTGTTTTAGAAGCTATGAATCACCTCTATCCATCTATCCATCTATCTATCTATCCATCCATCCATCCATTTTCTGCCTCTCATCCTGGTCCAGGTCACAGTGACAACAAGCTAAACAAGCTTCAGACCTTCGTCCCTTCAGCAACTTTTTTGTTTTGCTCCTCCTGGTGACTCCTGAAGCGTTCCCCAGTGAGATGAGACGTTTCATCCCTCTAAAAGCACCTCAAGTGGCGATATCCAACACAAAGAGGGACTGGTCACACAAAAATTAGCCTTTTGGCTAATTAGCTCAGCTAGCTCTTTACCTCCATGGGTTCTTTAATCAAATACCACTTGACTCTCTAAACTAAAATTCAAACCTCCTCCCCGTATACGTAAGCTCATATTTGTCATGTTTCACACCCAGAAGAGAATCAAAAGATCTGATGTTCATACATTGGAAAACATTCACTTTTAATCTTCTGTTGAGGCTAAACCTCTGCTCCTGTGCTGATAGTGAAGGCCAACATGACACCCCTTCAATTTGAGTGAACACTACTTGGTGGTGTATGTCCCACAACATGTCCAAGCTTCTTCCTTTTTGAGCTCCATGAAGTGACCATCAGTGTCCCTCTCAGCTGAGCCAGTACAGATCATGAGTCCGGCCGAGCTGGCAGACCGTCTTTTGGATGCACAGCCAGTCCTTTCCCTAGTTTTGGACCGGGCTGTGTCTGTCATTGGGTTCCTTTGTGATGTAGAAACGCCTGCACAGGATCAGTCGCTGGTTGTCGCTGCACAGTGCAGTTAGATTTGACTTGATCCCGACTTCATCTGACAGCAAACGTCGGCAATGAGAAGCTCATGAGATCAAGGCGGCAGCAGGTTTGAGAGTCAGGCTCAGCAGGTGTGACTGGATGACCTCAGGGCATGACGGGAACAGCCGGCTCTCACCTGTCGAAGAGGTGTAGGGTTTGTCAGTCAGACGGGCTGAATACATTTATATTAAATTCACCTGTATTGCCGGCATGCAATACGTCTTAACTGTTTATTGTGTTTGAACACTGGATTCTCTGAACATAACATCCGTAAGCAAAACCACAGCAGTCTAAATATCTGACATATGATGAAAATCATCACCTCGTGTTTCTATCTGGAACAGTGAGTCCATTTGTTGTCTCAGAGGGCACCGTGTGGCACTCTCAAACATTTAGCTGAAACTGGATCGGTTTTATCCAAAGCAGGATCAATCAGACCAAGAGTTACCACACCATCAGAAGATCAATACGTCAGGATTAGTTCACGGAGAGACAGAAAGGCAGCTTCATCAAAGGTACAGAATTTACTAAATAAAGAACGCAATCAGCAAAAGTCACGTCAACAGCTGTCTGCTAGTGTCTCAGAAGACGAGCAGTTTCTGTAAATGACAAGGCAAACTCTGGGGGTGGGCTAAGGCAGCAGCATTTCACAGCAGATGACGATAAAAGTCCTTTTTGTGGATAAATCCAAGTTTGATTTCTGGCATTAACCATTTGTAAAGTCAGGCTCAGACAGATGCATCACACACGAGGAGAAACTTCATAGACGGTCCTCTAAGGTCGGACGCAATGCAAGATTGGAAAGTAGTGGCACATCAAACACAGCAGGACACTTCAGAATCCAGTCGGTTGCAGCGGTCAGGGAGCAGTGCACCACCTCGAAATGGATGTAAATGAAATGGAGGTAGTGGTGCAACAACTTGCTCTAATGCTAACGATGCTGCACAGTGAGGAAAAACCAAAGCAGGTGCTGAAACCATCTGGATGAGAAAATGACTGGGAACATGAGTCAGCATGGTCTGTCTGTTCTTCAGCAAGAACCTGAGGCTGGAGTCATCTTTAGCATCTGCAGCTAATGTTAGCCTCAAGTACGAGAATGTTTAGCGTCACTTGGCAGCAGTGTTGGTGTGATAATCATAACCATCTAGATTTTTGTAAATATCAAACCTGTTTGATATTATTTGGGCGGCTCCATAGAGTCATCGACCAGTTAGAGAAGTTTTAGACCTGATCTATCAACCCCTGGGTCCAGCATCAGTTCGGCCAAAGAGTCCCCGTGGAAGTGGAAGTGGGATGAAATGCCTGTATTCTGAGGTTGAGTCAAGAAGACCAGGAGAGTGGATGATACGGCGGTGCATCGAACCTACAGTGAAACATGCTGTGAGGAATATTCAAGTTTCTTTTACTGACTCCTTCACCAAATCAGCTGCTTCCTGTCCACGGACGGACGGGCAGCGTTCTGTTCTCTAGAGACAGCCTCTGGTTTGCATCTTTGTTGGGAAAGGATTCATTCTGCAGCAGGATAACGAGCCCAAACACAACTCAACGTTTCACCAAGTCAAAGAAGACCAAGGACGGTCATGGACGGTCCTCCACAGTCACCTGACCTCGACCCCGCTGAACGTTTGTATTCAAGCCTGGGAGAGCCACATCGAGTATCGTACGCTGTCATCAAAGCAGAAGAGGGGCAAATAAAATCTAAAATCTAAAGATAAATAAGTTAAACTGTGGATGTGATTTTATCATTTGTTCTCTACCGTGATAATAAGTTCACAACAAATGTAGAACAGAATATTCTTCACTTGCGTTGCCAGAAAGAGCAAGTCACTGTTTTTCATTCTGCCTTGCATGAGCCGACGGGGTTTTGACAGCGGCTGCCCAGTGCAGTTTTAAAAGTGCCTATCAATATGTCTGCCGCTGTAGCCTCGGCTCGTTCTCGCCGTCCAGCACTGGAACAGATGCCCTATTGTGACTTTCTCCTATTGTCGGCCTCTCTGCTTTTTTTTTTTTTTCTTTTTTCTGCTTTTTTTTGTGCCTCTGTCTTACTTTCCCACCGTCTCCTTCTCTATGTCCTGCTCCTCTACTTTTCTCTTGTAAGCCCTTAATGGTGATTAGCTGTGCCATGCTGAATGTGTCCCTGTGTCTCCTCTCTCACTGGGAGCATAAGTGCTGTCACTGAACTCAGTCCTGCACTGTTAGCTGAGCTATTGATTCACCTCAGATGAATGGTTTGGATACAGTATGGGAATGCGGTGCGTGTTTGTGTGGGCCGGGATGCCTGAGCGGACTCCTATTACCGGTGATGGAGCTGTATGTGACACGGGTCTGGCTCCGGTACACTAGTTGTGTCCTAATGTAGAGATAAGTTTGATAATGCAGACTCACATGCACGGCCAGAGGAAACCTGTCCAGCAGGGGCTGAAGCTCCTCAGTGGGCTTTAATGTGCCGACGCTGTACCTGCGTAGCTGCACGGTGTCAGCAGGTGTGTACCTGTGCACAGTGAACTGAAAGTACAGTCAGTCTCCATCCGGCTGAATTACCCTGTTCTTGTCCATTACGTTCCTCTTGTCGGCCCTCGTCACTCTTACTAACAGAAACATTATGCATTCACTGCATTTATGTAACCGCTGTGATTACTGCCTCTTTGGCTGCGGAGGCATTCAAAGCATATGAACTTATAAAATATGCATCATGCTCACAATGTGAGCGACTTAACAGCAACGTGTGTGTGTACTCCACATTACTTGATGAAGGGTTTATTATGCAACATTATTTCTATGGGTTCATTTGATTTAATTAGTTGATAAACATTTAGTAATAGGATTGTACAAAGTCTTAATAATATATGTCTTGTTTGTCTTATAATGTATGTTGCTGGTGCACCTCAGGAGCTGCCCTTTAAATGTCATTGTACCTGTATAAAGATAATGAAGACTCTCTATTCTATTCTGTTCTATTCTATTCTATTGTTTTTTCCTTTCTAGTAAATGCTACTGACCTTTGGGATTGCCAGGTTGGATAAAAACCCTCGTTTACCTGGTCTTTCCAAGTGTTTCGGACTTCTAGCCAATAGCAGCAGAGCATTTGTTACTTTACCTGGATGACTTATTACCACTGGACACGATGGAAATTGCATTTCTATTCAACTAAACTGCATTATGTGTTGTGAGAAACATATTTTCCGACAGATTGCATTTGTGAAGATGACGAATGCGTTTCTAGCTTCTACTTTGTGGCGTTGCTGTCGCTCCCTTCCAGTCAACCGGTCACACATTAAGTCGGGCAGGACTCATTATCTCGGTAACCCAGAAGATAGAGGAGAGGCTTCAAACATCTCGTTCAACTGTGACCCAAACCATACTATTTTCCTCGACCTAACCAAGTCTAACATAACGGTCCAACACAGAATGCATGCTGTGAATTGGCGCCATGTAAATAAAATTGAACGACTGGAACTGTCCTGTTGCTGACTGATGCCTCGTCCTCATCTCCAACCTTTGAATTTGAACTTTCCAGCTGTTTGAGGCTTGAAGCGGTTTCCACTCCACCATATCCCTCCTAGAAAGAAAATACTCTTTAGTCAAATCAGAAAGCTGTTCAGCTGGACAGGAACACGATTTACGTGAGACAGGTTTGGACTTTGCTCATCATAAGCTGCAGGTGGTTCAGTGGTTAGCACCGTTAGCGCCTCACAGCTAGAAGGTCGCCGGTTCATGTCCCGGTGAGGACACCCGGGATCTTTCTGCGTGGAGTCTCCATGTTCTCCCCGTGCAGCGTGGGTTCTCTCCGGGTTCTCCGGCTTCCTCCCACAGTCCACAAACATGCTGAGGTTAATTGGTGATTGTAAATTGTCCGTAGGTGTGAATGTGAGTGTGCTTGGTTGTCTGTCTCTAAGTGTAGCCCTGTGATAGACTGGTTACCTGTCCAGGTGAACCTGCCTTCACCCTGAGTCAGCTGGGATAGGCTCCGCCCCCCATGACCCTGGTGAGGATTAAGGTGAAGAGATGATGGATGGATGAGCATTTATCACAACATGTTGGCACTGAGAGCTCTTCATATGTTATTTTTGAAAACATGCTGAACTGTTTGTAAGCAGACAAACTGAAAAAACAACTAAACAGAAATGAACCAAATACAGAAAATACACCTAAACACATAAAGGAGGTTCTTCAAGACGCTCTTCACCAGAGAAATTCCTAAAACGTCACAGGAGAAGCTGTTGCATTGTTTTTTAACGTGTCCTCCTTTAACTGCTGCTCAGGCTTCACCATCCCTTCACAGAAGAAGTCCACATCTTTAGTCTGTAGATGCTCTTCAAAGGGCAGTAACAGACATCTGCAATAACATCTGGCTCTTGCAATCAGAATGTTTAATATAAAAATCTAGTGACAGATAGTTGACTTCAGCAACTTAATGAATCAGGAACCATGGTGATGACGGCCGCATCCACATGTATTCATCATTGTTCGGTTTCCCTGCAAACCCATTCATTTCCATCGTAGCTCCGTCAGCGGTCGCATCCGGTTATTTGCAGCACATTTCATTATTTACTTGTGTTTTCTGACTTTGCAGAATTTTTCAGAAATGTCGTCCATGTGTGGTCACATTAGTGGAGATGTTTTTCTGGGGTTACTGGTGGTTTAGTCTTTTTTTTCTTTTTTTTTTTTCTTATATTGCAGGATATTAAGCTTTCAGGTTCCACTTAATAAGAACCGTTTATAATAAACTAACCAGTGATAAAAAAAACATTAATTCCAACTTTTAAACCGTTTGCAAATGGTGCCTTTTCAGAAACTGGTTTATAGCTTCCAGGCAGCTGTTGGGTCTCATTCATTTTCATACATTAGGAATCACACCTTGTAGGAATAAACGGATAAACCCTCGTGTCCACGCCACGCCTGGGTTTCTGATTATTGACATTATGGGAGTGTTGTGGTGCTTTATACATGTCATTATTATCAGCTGCTCAGGTCTTAATGATTCAGTGGGTTTGGTTGTTGCAGCAGAGATTTTCTTTTATTAATATTTTTTGACAGGGAGCCACAGTGGAGCCGGTTGAAGCACTTTGTGGCACCAGATGGCAAACTCTCACTGTCAGTGTAAAACATGTGAGAAAAAAACAGAAAAGAAGTTTAATCAGCTTGTTAATTGGCTGCTCTCATGTCCTAATGGGAGTCTTAAATTCAGGTGCACTGGAAAGGCCAAGCGGCTTCACATTTAACGTGAACAAAAATGCAGATATGTGTTTAATGAAAGCAATCAAGATGTGAGGCGTTCTTGATTAGACCTAATCCATTTCTAATGCAGCCAAAGGCCACGATTAGAATTCTGTTTACTGACACGATACTCCACAAAAATGCCATAAGACAGGGTGTCCAATAACTTCTGACTGGTGTGTGAATGACAGTGAAATGTAATTTCTGCCAGTGAAGCTGCAGTGAAACGGGAGTTTACAGACTCATTTGGTTGCTTGTCCTTCATGCCTATGGATGGATGAGGCAGAGAATCGAAGCCTCCCCCACTGTTGGCCCAGTGTGTCGCCTTACTTAGAAAATTATCATGTTCATGCTTAATGGCATATAAGGACAGACAAGCCTCCTCCACTGTTGGCCATCTGCGGCTGACTTGGCAGCGTGACCACAACTCATCATCGCTCCCGTTCGAGCTTCGCTTTTCATGGCCACGGCCGCCGATGTCTCTTATTTAATTTGTGTTAATTTTTTGGACTGAAACGGTGACATCTTGAGACACTGCAGGTTGAGGATTGAGGCTGATCTGTTGAATTTGCCCCCTCAGCTTAATATGAAAGTGTGAGTATCTCCCTGTCTCCGTGCCTCGTGGCGTAGAAAGGAGGAACCAGACTCCTCCAGACCTGGCAGTCCGCGGGCTGCTTGGCAGCGTGACTGCAGCGCATCATCCCTCCCTCGGCTTCCTCAGCTCTGCTCGTTATGTGTTTTTTTTCCCTGTTTTGAGATAATTTTCCTTTACATTTGCTTTAATAGCTTGCTCCAGAGGGCTCCTTTAATGTTAAGTTGAGGGTTTTTATTCCCCTGATAACCCCATAACAGACTGAATTAATTGATTTGTCAATTGCGAAAAAAGACGTTTATATTTTAACCCCCTTAGCTTTATGCATGTGTTGGTATTTCACATTAAAGCCGGCAAGAAACGGCAGCTTGGAACCGTCAGCGATGAGTAGCAGCTCTCCAAATCTCAGGTGATCTTTGAAAAATACGTCTGTTCCCTTGTTAAAGGACTACGCTGACATTCACACGTTTATAAGAGTGAAATATCTCATCATCCGGTCAAAGCCATCATGTGACAAGAATGACTCTGATATCACACCAGCCGAGGAGTAGATTTAAAATGGCACGTTGTCAGCGAAGCCTTCAGGCGTCTCTGAGCCTTCAGCGCCAATTAGCTCAAATGAGAAATGCTGACAAACCTTACAAACAAATGATGAAACTTTTTTCTTCTTCTTTTTGCACCCAACAGTGTGGCAAGTACTTGACAAAGAAAAAAAAGGCCCGGCTGAAACACAAAATGTCCCTTAAAGCATCTTTCAGTGGGCGCGAGCAGGAGGCTGCTGGATGATGATGAGAAATCCTAATCACGAGCTGCATTCAGACTTCCAAGCTTTCACCTGAACTCTCATTTCTTTTTTCCCTCTCTGTTCGCATTCAGCTTCCCCTGCTGCACCAAAAGCTCCAAACCGAGCTCAACAGTCGGCAGAGTTTTATCTGCCTTTCATGTAAAATCCCATTAAATTAGACACCCAGCGCCTGTGTTCCTTACCGTCCATTTGCTAAATGTTTTTAATGCATCACCGTCACCTCTCTTCAGCCCTCTCCACTCTGTTCTGCCAAAACATTGTGGGAGCCGGGGCGTCGAGTGGCCGTCCTTTGCTGGGAGCTTATTGATGAGTTGCTAATGAAAGGCCTATTAAAGGCAAGCATATTGATCCGCCGAGGGCCTGATGACAGTATCACTGCAAAAGACACACAATTGAAGAAGACATGCGATGCCACGAGGCGGAAGACTGAGGATGGAGTAATCACCCGTACAGCGCCGCTCCCTCGCTTTCACCGCTAATTTAATTTCTTTTATAAACTTTTTTTTTTAAACTTTCTTCTTAATCTTAAATTTGAATACAAATGACTTCCATTATATGTGAAATGAGTAACACAGAGTCAATATAAAGCCAGAATATCTCCTTGGGTCACCTCCAGAGTCTGAGATGAGTAATTTGACCCGCGAGACTTTAGTAATCTGCTGTCCAATAAGTTTTACACGACTCCACTCGCATTATCCATGGAGTGTAATTATTTCTTTAAATCGTGAGCTTAACGTGCCTCTGGTTTTTACAACATTGACGGTTCCTTAGGAGGAGAACCTGTTCTGCACGATACCATATAACTATGTAAAGAATATAAACGCTGCTGCGCCTTTGACAGAAGCACGGTGAATAAAAGACGTGTTGTCATGACCTCAGACACGGTGGAGTGACTGCACAAGTCTAGATGGAATAGAAGGAATGTGCTTGTTGTTAAGACGATGAAAAGCTCTCTCACATCCATGAATACAAAGATCAAGGTTTTCAGGGTCATAGATGACATCTTCCTGAGGCTACATACATTCACCACATTGAAACGTTTTGATTTATTCCGACTTATGAACCGTTTGCAAACGCTGCCTTTTCAGGTGGCCTTCAACGGTGGCTCCCTTTCTTCTTGATCCATCAGGTTGTTGGAATTAGAGCCACGGTGGAGTCAGGTAGCCCCTCATGGTTCACGCCTCCATGTCTGTTTACTGACATCATGGGAGTGCTGGATCGTGGTGCTGTTTTAAACAACCTGTATACGTCTCATTATCATCGTTTTTCAGCTGCTTATTCTGTTTGATCCATTAGAGAGCCACGGTGGAGACGGTGGGAGCCTCTGCACTGTGGCTCCAGATGGCAAACTCTCACTGTCGTTGTACCATATGTAAAAAACTGTTTAATCAGCTTGTTAATTGGCTGCTGCCAGGTCCTGATGGGATCTGTCAAATCAGCAGTTTCACATTTAACTTAAAAATGTTTCGTGTAAGCAAGATCTAAGACACTCATGATTAGATCTAAATTATTGACCAGTGTACGTATCTAAATTAAATTTAAATATAAGAGAAAACAAGGTACATAATTATCATATATTCTCCCATTTTCCTCATCAGGATGCTGCAGGTTGTCTTTGTTAAACTGTTTAAGTCTATAAACCGGCCGAGTGAATCAGAGGGAACAACATTTTTCAAGGCCAGACACAAACTTTAGATCATCCAGAGTTCTGCACTCTGTCTTGAGTGCATAAAACATGATATTTGGGTTTGTGTTTGGAGCAGGAGCAGAGCTGTAATGTGGCATACAATCACACTTTGGTTTGGGAGTCACAGAAAATACAATCAAAAAAATGACCACTTTTGTCGCCTGTATTCTAAAACTGAAAACACTCAACAGTGTGTCTGTAATAAGAGAAGACTGACCAGTTTTATTTGGGATTATTCATGTAATATATCAAGATAAAAAATGTCCTGTAACATATATGGGACATATTCACAGTGACGTGACCCATTTGATTCAGCAGCAGAGTTCAGCTTTAGAACTCTCCAAAGTAATGCTGCCTTTCTTTCTTCTTGGTAACACTCAAGACAGAGTCAACTTGTCTGAATAAACTCCATTGGCACCGTCAGTGGGTCCTGCTGCTTCCATCCACTCTGGCCTCCACATGGAGGCCCGTCAGTAGACCCGTACAGAGTCAGCTGAGGAAGGCCGGGAGCCAACATTAACGAGTCAGCATCATACATGTTTAAAGCCAGTGTTGCACATTAAACCACCACCAGAACAGTATTGTGACGCCTTGGAGTTAAATCTAATCAGATTTTATTAGTAGTAATACTTTAATTGATCAGCAGTGTTCGGCGCTAAGAGCAGCGTTTCTAATGATTGACTTCGACGTGCCACAGTGGGGGTAGTGAGCATATTTGCTCTGTTTCCGGCGCCTGCAGCCAGACGGGGAGTGCCGACGACTTTCTTTTTCTTTTCCTGCACCGTTCATAGCCGACTGTCCAGAACGTGTGAATAAGGCAGATGCACAAAGTGAAATATGGAATTCAACAGTGAGGGAAGCCCACGGACACCACAGAGCCCGTCTCTAAAAGGTGTTTAAAGCCAAGGGAGCTAACGCAGCTAGCTTAGCGTAGCATTCTGCTGACAGACATGAGGAGCTACAGGTTGGCTGATGTGCACCAGAAAATGTTTTTTTTTCTAGTCATCAGCGCCTGACGAGGTAATTAGTTAAGATCAATAATAACTGTTCCATTTGCCTTTTTCTATCCTCCATGCTGGTGACGGTAACTTCACCATTTCTCGCTCTCAACAATGCAGATCAGCAGCTACCATCAGTTTCTACTCAGTCAGTGTTGCTAACGGCAACCGCTGCGCATTTTTGTCTGCAATTGTCTCTGTTACTAGAAAATGCTCTTATAGATAATACCTCTGCCAAGAGTCTATGAAATGCTGTTAAGTGATTGCTGCTCACAAACATAAAGTTAAGTAAGACAAAGAAGTGATATCATATATATCAGGGACATCAGATGACTGCGAACCGCGCTGAGGTTTTACCAACACTTTGGCCTTGATGTAATTATTGACAATCATCCAACCGTGAAACACTTCTCAGCATATAAGCCACAATTTCATTGAGCATGTAAATGATAAAGAGTGATAACTAACTGTAAGTGTGACGACACTGGAACCAGGATCATCAGCCTTCAGCTGGGCGCTAAAGCAGACTGAACACAGAGACCCCAACATGTCCTTGGCAAAGCTTAGCTAACGTTCTACTTTTGTATTTCAGCAAATTACATTCAAGAACTGCAAACTGATGAGAGCAGGCCCTCTCAACATATAGTTTAGACTCTACATTGTTCTAATAAGTAATTAATAAGATAATATTGTGATTAATGTGGTTTGTTTGGTGATGAAAACACTGGTCAGGTTATATGAGGTCATTTAGAGTCAAGCACACGTCTGTGATTGAAACGTGCACCAAGGTTTTTCTTTTGAAATGCTAAAGAAAGGAATTTAAAGTCTCGAGCTTTCTCATTTTATACTAATTTTACTGATGTTTTGTGTATTTGCTGTGGTATTATCTTCACCGATTCATTTAGGAAGGTCACTGCCCAGTTTTAAAGACGAACCCTTAAAGATTGTTTAATATATGTGGTTTGGAGTCACTGAGTGTGAATTACAGACCTTTGATCATATCCAGTCCAGCGAGGCAGAGCGGCAACAATAAGTAGGAAGTAAAAAAACACACAAACAGGATTGTGGAGCAGGCAGACGGCAGCAGGACATCTGGCAGGCGGCCATGGCAGCTAATCAAATATGTGTAAGTACACATTCCTGGCAGCCTACTTTGTAAAATAGAATATTTTCACCATTGACTATAAGGTCATCATGACAACAGATAAAGTAGCTGCTGCCATAATAACTATGCAGGGCTGTAAAAATCCTGCCTTGAATATTATAAACTGCTTTGCAGTGTTTTGGCGTCTGACTAGCCTTCAAACTTGAGAATCTATTACTCAAAGTAAACTTCCTGGATCATATTTTATATCTCGCTGCTAGCTGAAGCCAAATGTCCACACCGACGCCAGCCCCAGTGCACTGTGGGATGGCCATTAGTGTCTCCATACACCACATCCCTACAGCTGTGTGAGCAGCACCTGTCTCAACTAATGTGTTATCAGGCGAGCAGCAGCGGCGCTACTCCTGCCCTCCATTTGCATTTGAACAGCTTCGTGTGAAATGGCTCAAGAGTGCAAACAAAGACACGATTGTCTCTCCTTTCAGAAATGACATTGCCTTATCACCGCACTCTGAAACATGAAATGACATGAATAGCACATCGGAGTTTGTTTCTACTGCATTCGGCACATGAGGGTCGAGTGTTTTTCCAACTGAGGCAGAGAAACACCTGCGAGGTGGTCGCTGAGCAGCAACACTGAACAACGTATGAAGAGCTCATTTGCAAAAACAGAAACTGCATTGAATTTTCAGAAAACTTGTTTTTTTGTTGTTTGCTTGAGATAATATCAAACTGAAGTCGAGTGGATTCGACTCAGTAGAAATAACAACAATAGAGAGAACTTCAGTTTGATTGACATTGTCTCAGGTAGACCACGGACCAGTGGGTCTTCTGAAGGTTTGTGAAGACGGAGGAATCTGTTTCTGCAAATGAACTCTTCACATGAACATTGTTAGTGTGAGATAAATGTGGAGATGCACAGAGGAGTGGCTGTAAGGCTGCTCCCTGTGGAGGACAGGAGGTGGATATACTCCCCTTGGACTGCCTTCCTGTGCAGCTCCCATTGTTGCTGGACGACTACAACCAGTTTCTTTCAGACCGAGCCCATATCCAGTGTCCAACCTTAAGGGAGGAGCCGTGAGCTCACTGTATGACTCACTCTTTACACCTCTACATTGAATGCTGCTGCAGAGCCAGGTTGCTGTGATCTTGTTAACTACGTAGAGCATCGCAGCAGTTAAATCCCAAATCAATCTAAGCATTGTCATTAAATGTTTACTGAAGTTTCTATAATTGTTTTTATTCTGTAAGTTTCAGCTGTAAACTGAGTCATAACTACCGATCTGCAGCCTAAAGAATGGTGACCATGATATGAAACTGGTCTTAGCTGTATTTATTTATGGTACCAGTGGACCGTTCCACCAACCCATCCATCAGGCACCAGGAGACTGGATTACATTGTACGATAATAAAACATAATGCAGTCCTTTATGTGCAGGAATAAAAGTTTAGCCCATCAGCGAAGCCCTGCCAGATCCAATCCCTGCGTGTCCAGAAAGGCCTTTAGAGGTAAAATGAGCAGTTGTCTTCAATAATCGCTCTAATAGATGAACGGACACGAGGAAGGACGGCGATGACAGTAGATGTCGGTGTGGACGTTATTTCTGCTGACAAGCTGGAGCATAAAATAGTTTATTAACTTATGGCATGTATCAGAAGTATTTAAGGTATCCTAAAACATCTGCTCTCAGAGTGTAGAGTTTGGATTTATACCAAACTATCAGTCACAATATTGATCTATATGTATTATTCACAGTATCCTTATAGGTAGTGAACTCTGATCTTCATTTCACAAGAGAAAATGACACATTATTCAGGTTGCTGCCCTTTAATTAGTGATATTTTAATCTGCCAGTTTGAATCCAGATTTTTGAACAGCTACCCAAAAACAACAAGCTAACACAGAACACCATCATGTCTGAGTGATGCTGTCGGTGTTTTGAGGTGAATGACCACGATGTTAGAAACGATCCCTCCTTCATCGGCGTGTTGCTTTGATTGAAACTAATCGCTGCAGGTTTT
>NW_007577807.1:443775-452474 GCF_000690725.1 Stegastes partitus | reverse complement strand
CCTGGAGGCTTTAACGGCGTTGAATGGAGCTGAGCAGCAGCGTTTAGTCCACCTCCACCTCCACTGCATCGGCCGCCGGTGGATCAGCGCCGTGTGTGTGTGTGTGTGTGTGTGTGTGTGTGAGTGTGTGAGAGTGTGTGTGTGTGAGAGAGTGTATCTGGTTACAGTAGCCTATGTAAAACCTAACCGCTGTGGATTACAGCATGGGAGAAGAGAAATGTGCCAATCACAAACACACACACACACACACACACACACACACACACACATGCAGGCAACACTGCCAAACAGGTTAGATGAGTGCAGGCGGCAGAGGAGGAGGAGGAGGAGGAGGAGGAAGGGCTATGCTAATGTCAGCACACAGAGGCAGAGAAGCTAGCATACAGGTAGACAGTTCAAGTTAAACCCACAGCCAGGGAAGGCTAACAGGTGTAAAGGTGAGCACCGAGGGCCAGGCGGGTGCTGTAGTCCGGTAAACAGCCGGGAAGAGGCAGGAGAGCAGCTAGAACCCAGCAGCGTGTTCTGTAGGCAGCAGAGTGTCGGGTAAACAAGCAGACTGCTCGTTCTGTCTGCTGGAGCTGCAGGAACACAGGCGGCGGTGGCATCAAAACCAAGCCATTAGAGCGGCCTTTATCCTCTGCTGCCCCCTCTGTGAGACACGCAGCCACAGCGAGGCGACCACAGGGGGCGCTCCGCCGACTCAGCCCTGCAAGGTAAATGTATGGATTCACTTTGCTTCCCGCTCTCAGGCTTTACTTTAATGTGAATATGCTGTTTTCCTAATTATTAAGGCAATTAGCGTCCTCCTTTCATCCGTCTCCGTGTGTTTACGTCCCGCCGCTCTGAGTCGCCCCGGTTAAATGTTAGATGGAACCTTTGCTGCTCGCCGTCCGGTAAACAAGTTTCACCACATCCTCCTTAATGAGCTTCGTTTAAATCCGCAGGAACGAAGCGACGCATGCTGTCATGTTTTCATCATCAGAATCTGCCCCGAATGCCAGTCTGATGGTGAAGCTGAAAGTAGCACCGGGAGCCAAGTTTGTCTCAGGTGGAGTTCAGCGAGTTGCTGCAGTTCAGCTCAACGTGCTTCCTGTAAGCGAGCTGGTAATGAGTTATGAAGCTGCACCGGTTACCATGCAACACCAGGCCCGGCCCGTCACCCGGCGCCGTGTGTGTTTGTGCGCCGTCCTCTAGAGGATCCTCTTTGGTAACATTTGCTCACTGAGGAGCAGGAGGGGGAGTAAGAGGAGCTGCAGTACAGCGCTGCCTACCTGCTGTGGTTTTGTCTTACTGGGTTTTCATGTGTTCAGGGCTCGTATGTGGGCAGAGAGCCGCCGGTTGGTATTTAACAGGTGTTGTGTCTGCAGGCGTCGGGTAGCTCCCCCGGTGGAGAGGGCCAGAGGAAGGAGGCACGGCTTTGTAGAGCTAAAACATTATTCATTCATTTAAAAGGAAGCAGTGGAAATGAGCATCTAAGGCAGTGAGAAAGGTGAGAGTGGTGCTGAGGAGGGCAACAGGGCTCAGGTTGTATTTTAAGCTACTTGCATGATTAAAATACTTAATTTTAGGTCATATTTTAAGCTACTTGCGTGATTAAAATACTTAATTTTAGTTGATATTAATAAAATAAGCAAAAAAAAAACATGTTAATATGGAATCTAACTTAATGTAGCCACTTTATTGACAAGAACAACCCTGATGAAACGTAAATAAAACCTTCTAATATTCAGTTGAACAGTTACGAAGGCTAGCGATGAGGCGTCAGTACACGTTATTTAATTTATTCAACCTTTATTTAACTCTGCACACTTTGATTTGGAGGCTTGTTTTACAATGAAACAGAACAAAATACTAAAATAGTTGGGAACACAAATAAGACATTTTAATGAGTGCATTTAAGATTAAAAATAAATTATATAATCAACAGTCAACAGCTTGATGTAAAACACAGTGAAACTAGAAAGCTGAATTGCCCTGAGGACAGAAATGAGTCAAGCTTCAGAATGCTGTATTTCCAGATTACAGGTGCACGGAGACCAGAACTGGATTCTGAGGTGGATGTAATCCAGTCGTTTGAGCTGCTTCAGGACGGCCGGCGTTAAAGTCTCACTGAAGTTATGTAAAAAACAAACAAAGAAGACAGTATGGTTTCCCAATTTATTTATTTATTCCCACCATCAGGCCTAATTGTACATCACACTTTAAATGTTTCACAGGGGGAGCTGGGGTTTGCATATTTAACATTATTTGTGATGGAAGAAAATGAAGCATTAAATCAGTTTATAACAAATCACCAAAAAGTTGTGCACTATACAACCATAAAGCTGATAAATGGCTTTCTATAGGAGACACTCTGGATTAGAAATAGTTTTATTGTTTAAACACACTTAGAAGAGCAGCCTTTGCTGGTAGGACTCCTGTTAATCATTGGGTCTCTTCCTGCAGTGAAGGAACTCGTTTCCAGAGAGTTAAATACTGGATGTGTCAGAGCTGCTCGTTTCTCAGAGGTCAGGTGTCCTCTGGTGTTGGCGTCACAAACATCGATATTCGGTCAAACGGGAGTTTTTCTGGTTTAAAAGAGCAGCTTAAGGGTGGTAGAGGCGCCAGTCACAGGACTTTAACTTTAAGATGTTGAGGTTTGAGTTCCACGGTTTGACTTTAGTTTTGTTTTTAGTAATAAGTTAAACTTCTGTCCAACAGCTCTGCACATAGAAACAACATTTCTGAAGGTGTCCAGTGACAAAGCAGCAGCAGTTTGTGACAAATGAGCCTGGACTTGAATATTTTTCTAAAAACTGTGACTGACGAAGATGTTTTCTGTTGACTAAACCTCACTGTCCTGGTAAATGACATCACACATGATTTAAACATGACATGAGGCTCTCTGTTAAAAATAATGTAGGTTTCCAACTCAAGCCGACATCATCAGGGTTCTTTTTCTTCTGTGACGAGGTCCCTCCTGAATCTCAGAAAACCCTACACCACTGGGTGAGGAGCACTCCTCATGACCAGTAAGTCGTCTCCATCTGGATCAGGGATGGAGTAACCTTTTAGTAACACTTTGGAACCAAAGAAGAACTTCTTGTTCTCTCTGTAATTAGCTTTACAGCCACAAACAGTCAGTAGTGTGGCAGCAGACGTCAGGCTCAGGGTTTGGCCCTCATTCACATGGCATTAGTGTGTGTTTACTAATGGGCCACACCAAGATGGGGAAGAAGCCTGCAATTGGATTTTTAGGAGTTTTAAAGGAGCCACATATGATAAAAGAAAACAGAAATTTAAAGAGGGACACTAACTAAACTGATCAGTCCCGTATCTGATTTTAGGGTTAGGGTCAGTTTCATGACGCGACACAACAACTGTCTGGTTGTCAGTGTTTTCAAGGGAACTTATTCTCTCCAAAATCATGTTTATGACGCATCTCATATGTGTTTTCAACCGACATTGGACTTCACTTTAGTGCTTTGCTGTCGTTACTTCCCACCCATTACGTATTAGATGGAACCCATGAAGCAAGAAAATGGAGGTGAAGCTTCGTACAAGTAGTGAAAGGGTCGAATTTTAACACAAACTGTGCTATTTTTGTAAATCTGTTCGGTTCTGGTGCCTAAACTTAACCAAGCTTCTGTCCAGTAGTTATCAGGTTAACCTTTTTTGGGGAGTTTTTAGGTCTACAATGCTTGTGTTCTCCCAGAATCCAGTGGTTCTGCTCATCCAGAACCTTTCCTTACTTTACTCCAATAATACAGTGAACAGTCGTGTTTCTATCCAGATGGTTTTGGTATCGGAGCTCGTTACACCCTCGTCTGTACGACTGGCTGCAATGTAAAGCAGTGAAATAACGGTTTCCTCTTTAACTCGTTGCCTGTTTTCACCCAACAGCAGCAACACACGAGTAACTTCAGTCCATGTTATTAAAAAGCCCGTTTTCCCTCTGGTGCCGAGGCATGTGTGGTGCACGGAACAAGTTAATTTTGAAGCCTGACCTTCTTGACCCCTCTTCGAGTTTCTGCAGGTTGTTGTGCGGATATTTCCACTCCAGGTTTATATTAGACGCCGTGTGTGCAGAACACTTAGATCTGAGTTTAATCTGTAAAATCCGTCACCGTTCTTAATTACTTTTCCAGACATCATTAAACACTCGTCTTTATGTAATCGTCCACTCGTCTTTTTTACTTTCTGCTCAACACCACAGAAAGCTTCATGAAGATCTCCTGCTTCCTGTTTTCCACCTGCTGCTCTTTGATTTCCCCCTCGCCTTCTCCTCTCTCTGCTTTTTTTCCCCCCTCTCCTCTTAATATCATCTGACATTCCTTACCTGCGAGCAGACGCGGTATCACCTGTCGTCTATTCGCTTTTTCTTCTGCAACACGATCTGATGTGTCTCTCAAACAACAAAAGGGAACAGAGGGAAAGAAGGGGTGGGCGGCGGGAGGGGAGGATGGAGAAGGATGGGAGGCAGGTCTGCGGCTCGGTATCTCAGCCAGTCCAGCGTTTTCTTTGTTATCTGCTCTCAGTGTGGGAGAAAAGCATCCCACCTTCTATATTATCATCAGGCATTGATAAGGACGGCTCCGACTACTCTGCTCGGCACAAAGGCAAGCTGATACCTCAAGGCCATGTGTGTGTGTGTGTGTGTGTGTGTGTGCATGTGTGTCCGAGGCCATGTCTTGAAGCCCAGAAACACCGGGGGGATACCTTTTATTCCCTTAAGAGATAATAGTGTTGGTGTGATTTTGTTGGGACTTTGATGTATTGACTACAGCTCACCTCCCCACAATGGAACCCAAAGGCATTTGGATGTGGCATTGAAAGCACCCGGAAAAAAAAAAAAATCAGTGAATAACAGTCTGCAGCAGCTGCTCTTTCTAAATATAACTGCATGGTATCTGAGGATAAACCACCAGACTTGTTCAGTTTCATGCTCGTGTGTGAAGAGAAGCAGCTTGGGGAGAAAACACCTCACGATGTGGTCGGTACATCAGGATCTCCAGAACGTTGGAGCACATGAAGCACATGTAACAGACACCAGACACATCGACATATTATTAAACTACCAAGAAGTGAAAGTAGCTTGCCATGTCTCATACTGCAGCAGGAAAGGTGTTTCATTTGTAGAGAAAACCATCCCTCAGGAACAAAGACCTGGAAGAGATGGTTGAGTCAAGTTTAAGGGCCACCAAGACACCTAGGACTTCTCTGAGCTGGAAGCTTTGGTGGCTAAGATTAAAAAAACTGTACAACTGTTCTTCACCAGTCAAAGCTTTACAGGAAACCAATAAGAGAAAGCTACCGTTTCAAAAAGCTTACATTCAGTCTGGACTGGATTTCACCAGACGACACATGACAGACGGCTCTTTGGTTTGATGCAACAAACCGTATGAGCTAATGTGCTTTATGGCTATCAGACGAGAAGCTATGTTGGCGCACATATTATCACAAAGCATGGCGGCGGTAGCATCATCTTGCATGGATGTCTCTCAGCAGCAGGTGGAGCTGGAAGGGTTATGAAGGGAGAGGGTAACATGAATGCAGCAAAGTAGTAGGACACTGTCGAGGACAACCTGATGCAGTCTGCAGGAGAACTGTGACTTGGGAAGACTTGTTTTCCATCAGGACATTGACTCGCAGCCAAAACTAGGCAGACATGGTTTAAATACAACACAGTGGATGTCAACCCAACTGAGAAGTCGTAGCTGGTTTATGTTTGCACTTGAATGGTGAAGACTTCAGAGTTCGATACCACAAGTCTGCAAGGCAGCATCCGGGGAAGTTAGCGTTGTTGTTGGTTGGTTGGCTGATTAAAGGCAAACATCAGAGCACAGTGGGAGGACGCTGAATGAAGAAACCAGCACCTGTGACTCAGACACTGAATGACAAATCCAGCACATATCTGGAGAGATGGTAACGAGACGCCATATTTCTATCATGTCATCGTGGTTTTCTGTCATCATGGCGCTCTCTTTCCTCTGGGATGGTTCGATGGCGCCCAACTGGTGCCACCAACTGTCTGTCTTGGTTCATCCGTCCACTTTTACAACAGTTAAACACTCATATGTGCTTCTTGTGTTTGATTTGATAGAAAGTGGACTCATGAGAAGACCTCAGCCAACAGAAAGAATTCACTGGAGTTTGAAAGCTGGTGTAAACATCTGAGTTGTTCCCAGGAGTCATGTCAGCGGAGATTAAAACCTCAGTGTAGGAATGTAGATGGGAGGAAAAAACCAGCAACGAATGCAGACAGTCGAATGATTTTTAAAGCAAATAGAAGTGAATAAAAAACACACTCCTGCTCCCATTAATTACGTGTTTCTTTAAACGCTCTGGTTTTGTGCGGTTAGTTTTTAATTCAACAACTTAAAACGCTTTTTAACAAAGTGCCAGAGTTTCAATTTGTGTATTCTCATTAACTTGTTCGGCCTTAATTGAGTCATCAGAGCTTGTAGGGCAGCTCGAGTGCAGTCGTTAGGGATTGTCAGCTGCTGACACCTTCAGAGCTCGAGGAAGTACATTTAATTAATAAGCTGCCAGGAACAACCATTCTCCAAACTGGATTAGTGATCTTAATAAGGGACAACTCACCAGCTGACCCGGAGACCGACATATTCATGCACGACAGCTACAGGCCTGTACAAAGCATTACCGGCCTCGGATGCTTTCCTTTTATTGACACGACTGTGGAGAAATCAGTTTCTATATGACATTAAACACTTCTTCTTTTTTTTGTAAATTATTGTCAAATGAGCCAAATTAAATAGACTTTAAATGTTGATACGCAGTGAAAAGAGAAAACCTTCAAGGAGGTAAATACTTTTTTTATTTTTATTTTTTTATAAGCATGAGCCAGGGGTCAAAGACAGTGACGTTAAAGGGAAATATGATTGGAATAAACCTAATTGATCCTTTAACAACTGAAGATAAACTGTGTGTGTCTTTGTCGTTAAAGTTAAGCCTGGTACGTCATTTATCGCGGTGGGTAAATATCACCGTACAGCTGGTGTTTTGGATATTTCGGGATTTTAAACAGTTTGTTTTCTGAAAGCACAAAAAAACACCCAAATCATGTAAAGCTGAACATGTGAAGGCTGGAGCACTGATTTAGAGTTTGTGTGGCGTCGTGTCCGTGGAAGACAGATGATTGGATTTTCATACTTGAGCTTGAGCACCATGATGGTGGTGACCTGGCTTCTATCTCCACATCCTGCATCTTCAAGTCCTGACCTTTATCCTTCTTACTAATTCATAGCTCCAACCGGCGTCTCCTGCATGTTAATTTAGGAAAAGACCCTCATGAAACAGGTTAAATATAGAACGTTCTGTAAGGAGGAATCATGAGAATTCACAATAGTTTGTCTGAATGCGTTTAATAGCATTTAATGAATTCTTTGACAGAAGGTTAACAGTTGTCTGGCCGCTAATGCAGTGGTTTAAATAAAAAACCTTTAATAACGTCTGTGTCAACGATCAGTATTTCTATAAATGGTCATTTGTTCGTTTACAATGTTTGACCATAAAATTCCTCTATTATTAATGTATTTAAATAGATGTTTGCCATCGTTTGATTAAAAGATAAAGGTGATATAAATTTGTTTTTTAAAACTTGTATATTACAGATTTTCTGTGTTTTGTTAATTGCAGATGCTGTCCAGTAAAACCACAGAACAACAGGCACTAATTTACATATTTATAGTTTAAAAAAGGCCAAAACTGAACATAATGTGCTTTTATAAAGAGTTTGATCTTTAACAGTGTGTAGCCATAAAGTGACAGTTTACATACACGTAGAACCGCTAAAAATATCCTTGTTTTATAAATATTTACTGTCATTTTTAATTTGTTTTTACATTTTTTGAACAATACAGATAGATTTTTACATTTTTTTTTATGGATTTTATTTTATTTTTTTACTGTGAGGAGTTGTGCCTTTCTTCTACTTCAGCAGTAATTTGTCGTGCCATCTTTCCCAGAATACAATTTGTTGTAAACGATCAGCGTTGATAGTGTTTATGCTTGAGTTCGTCGAATCTAAATCTGAATTTTAAATATCAGCAGGTGAGCTCAATCGATTTAAAGAAAAAAACAAAACAGTGAACTTGTGCAACATCACCGACGTTTTACCGAATAACAGCCTCCTCCGGTACAAACCTGTAATTATCGACAGGCACTTTTCTCCAAAGTGTCTGACTCTGATCTCACTTCCAAGTTGACTGAACAATTTACTTTTTTTTTCCCTCCTCGCTCTACATTGGCAGTCGGATGGAAACATCGCTTATATCTTTCTTGCTGCTTTCCTCCAACTCTCTGTAAATTGCTGCCTTCAACGCTGTGAGCTGTCGGCGAGAAGCAAAAAGGAGCAAATGAGCTCTGAAATACCGACTCCTCGGTAAAACATACTCGGCGTGACCTTTAGTTAACGGACAAATTGAGCTGCGGCCAGAGCCCACTTCCGACTCTGCAGCGAACGCTGCCGGGCGCCGCGAGCCAGCGAGCGTGAATGTTAAAGTTTGCAAGTATATGGGACGGAGGTGGGGAATATTTGGGATTTTAGATTAATACATGTATGCAATAAATGTGCCTTTGATGTGTGTGTGTGAGAGAATATTCTGGGTTTGCCACCAACCAACACAATGAGTTCATTTCATTATCTCGCAGCAGCATTTGCAGTCAGCCAGTGACCTTTATCTCTGATTCACATGCCG
>NW_007577807.1:431320-443700 GCF_000690725.1 Stegastes partitus | reverse complement strand
TACTTGTGAGACAGAGAGAGATTACTAGAATGAGCGAACACAGGAGTAAGTCACGGCCTGACTCACGGTGATGCTGTGTCATGTGTTTTCACTCCGCTGTGAGTGTTGCAGATAAAACGTCACCTTCACTCACCGCTCCACTGTTTTCACCTTAAAATGACACGAATGAGATCAAATGTGCTGGATATCATCATACCTAAAGACCTCTTAGCAAACTCTGATGTATTAAGATAAAAAACCAAAGCCTCCCGTGAGGTAGCTGAGCTTAGTTAGTAAAGGAGAGCTCAGGAGAGTGTTATTCCTTAATTGCAGAAGTAAACAGGTCCCGTAAGAACTCAGTGATTGCTGCACATGAAGCCTCCTCATCCCCGGCTTTTGTTTATGTGGAGCCCCAGAAGGGTCACAGTTTAATGTTTGGCGTCCCTCTGATCCAAAGAGAGAGGCTGATGTAGTATTATACCTCCTCTGGTTGTAAAGTCGGCACTTGTTTGGCAGTAATTCTAACGAGCGGCGCTAGTTAACCTCGCGCTGTAGCTTTGATTACGGCCGTGGCCGAGGGATGACATATTTTGACTATTGCAGCCGCTCTGATTGCCGCCGTAGTCACACCTCTGCTTTGGTTAATGCCGTGCTACATTAACTTATAAAGGCAGCAGCATGAGGAGGAGCGAGTTCAGTGGACTGACAGGGTGAGGATTCCTCCTGAACTCCTGCGATACCACATCGACCGTATCTGCAGGAAGCACTGTGGCTTCAACTCCTGTACCGACTCCAAATACTTTCTTGGCTGAAGGTAATAGGAAATGAGTCCACAGTGCAGTTATCATATCCATATACATTGCATCATAGATTCAACCACAAATGCAGCCGTAGTCTGATTAATAACCGCGTTCACAGCTGCAGCTCAGCTCAGCAGAGCAGCTGCAGCTGTGCTCACAGGCAGCGAACTGTCAGAGCCGAGCCTTTTCAAAGGAGGAATGAGCAATAAATGCATAAAGTGTCACATCATATCTTCTTCCTGCAGTATCTGGACGTGTATTACAGCTGCTCTGGCCTGACGTATACTGTTGGTATGGATCAGGGGGAATACAGAGGGTTTTGTGAAGGAACCTACTGCGAGGTAACAAACGTGATTTAAAAAGAAAATCCCATTTCTATTTACTTTGAATACAGCTGAGTGTACGAGGTGTGTCAGAGAAGTTCCAGGACTGCTGTCACACAAGATATATCTTAAACCCAAACTACCAGTGTTCTCCTTCCCAGTAACCCTCCTGGAGTCTACCACCCTCCTCCAGCCTTCTCTTCACGCCGCCATGCTCTCCTGGAAGGATTCTTCAGGATCCTCTCAGCTCCGTCCTCACAGCCATCTTGATGTCGTCCACGTCTTCTAAACGGGTCTCCTTGATGACCCCCTTGAGCTTGGGGAAGAGGAACCAACCCCACGGAGCCAGGTGGGGTGAGTAGGGAGGAGATGTTCTTCTCAGCAGGAGCTGTGGGATGCTCAGGGCGCTGTGAGCAGGTTGTCATGGTGACGCAGCCTCCACTGGTCCTGACACAACTCTGCCTCTTCTCTGAACGAAGCAAACGCTGCAGGATCTCTGTAGACGAGCTGGTTGATGGTCTGGAGGAGAAACTCCTAGTTTGGGTTTGAAATATATCTTCAGTGACACCAGTCCTGGAACTGTTCTGACCCACCTCGTACACCACCGCTTTATCGTGATCAAACGCTTTCTTACAAAAAAGTTGTTTTTGAAGCTAACTGGACTTAAAACTCAATCTGTCCTGCTGTGGTGCTTTTGAGTTGTGGGGTCAACTGGAGTCAGTCAGTCGGACTGACTTCCATGTGTGTCATCAGACTGCATCTGGTTCAGTCTGCTTGTCTGCATTCTGATGCTCCATGAGCCAGACCTCCATCTCTCCAGCACTGATTAGAGGAGTGCTGCTCTGAACTCTGAGGATTGTAGGAATGAAGCTGCGTGTTTGGTCTGACCTGACGTCACCCCATCAGGATTGCATATTGCAGCTTGTTGTGATTTATTATGTAGTTTTGTGTTGCTTGTCAATCACAGGAGTCACTTCGTTGTCCAGTATCCAAGCTGGAGTAAGGTTTGACTATTTAGATGTTATCTATATTTGCTTTTAAACTCTTGAATCTTGAATCTTAAAGTCCCCTTTTGGTCATTAATTCAACCCCTAAAAACTCATCTCTGTGCATCAAACTTACAGAAAGTGTTTCCATGTAAACACCGTCGTTCTTTCTTAAAATGCAGATTTACCTCCAGACTGTTTCCTCCTTTACAATGTGTGCATATTTATTTCTCATTACGTCATCATTTATTGGTATTTTGGTTATTCCACCTCGTACCAGCAAACTTCTACAAATTCATTAATCAAAATAAATTGGATTTTTTAAAAGTTCTTTTTAGCTCCACATAAAGCAGTAAAAAAAAAATTAGGAGAAATTTCCACCTTGGCTTCAGCAGCTTGTGGAACAGTGATGTTAAAGCCTTCAAGACACAAAAGACTGGAAATGAGATATCACATAAAACCATTTCAAAAGTGAATTTACTGCTTTTTATTAATGACCTGAGTCAAAGGTTCAAGCAGCAAAATAGTTCCAGGTCCTGTGGATGATCTGAGACGGTTCTGAATGTCTGATGAGAAGAAGAAAACAAACATCAGCCTTTTGATATTCACGTTATTGTTCCGAGGACGTGGAGGTCAGATGTTTTATAGCTGCAACAAAACCGTTCTGCGTGACATCCAAACCCTTTAATTACAATTTTAGGATGACGCCGCGCTGCTTTGGTAGAGCACTGATGTCCTAACACTTTTTTATTTTTTAAAATAAAAGAAGCTACTGAGCTGGTGAGGAGCAACGGGGACACGGGATTGTAAGTGTCTTCTGGAAGGTTGCGTTTGTTGCTGAAGTAAATGACAGCTTGTTATTAAGCACGTTTCAGACATGTTGTATAATTACTGGTGGCGCCCATCGCCGGCTGTCATCGCTGCACAGTCGTGGCCACCGTTTTTACAACTGCGTTCTCTCTTCTTTTGCCTTGAGCTGGTCAGTTACACAATCAATTAACAGCTGATCATTAGTGGCTGTGACCTGAATACCAGAATCCAACCCACGTTTCCCCCCTCGGACCCATTCACTGCTGAGACCGCTCAGTACCGAACCTGTGTACCATCCAGGTGTGCTCCAGCTCTGATACACACCTGACTCGTCCTGGTCCATGTCAAACTGGAGCTCATACGTAGATGAACACAGAGGAGACCACCTCAGAGCTTTGGGGTTGGTTCATGTAGCCGTCACACAGCCTGCTAGGCAGCGGATGCTAGCCAGCGGATGCTAGCCAGCGGATGCTAGCCAGCGGATGCTAGCCAGTGGATGCTAGCCAGCGGATGCTAACCAGCGGATGCTAACCAGCGGATGCTAGCCAGCGGATGCTAGCCATCTCGTCCCGGCTGCCTGCAGAGTCTGAACACACTCACTGCTGCAGTTTGGCTGATTGTTGAACTACGAATGATTCATGATTGTTCTGCACATTTCCTTTATCCGTCACCTCGAGGTCATTTACTGTTATTTTCACAACATGGTATCGTCTTTGTTCATTTGCTTTTGTTAACTTACTGTGAAGTGCATTTGGATCTTTTCGATCATTCCTGTGAGCAACACCTTTCACATTAAAAGCCCCAAAAATCACAAGAGATCAACTTTTTATTTCTACCTGTGACACAGTAGGAAAGGCTTCCAGTTTGCTTAGGATTAAGCACCAGCACTGTGTGGTTGGATTCAGAGGGAAAAAAGCACAGTTTGGTTTAAAATAAGGCTCGTTTACATCGTGTTTGAAGCCTCTCCTCCTTTCATAGGGTTACCAGGGCAACAGGTCCCATCTAATGTGTGACATGTGGGCTGAACATCAGCGACAGTAAAGCTGTAAAATAAATGGCAAATATTTACTAATTAGCAAAGTATAAACGACGTCTAAAACCTTCAAAATGTAGATAAAAATGCTGCTAAGTTGTATCGACGGTGAGTTTTGGGAGAACTTCTGTTTGATCTGAGCAGCTTCAGCTTTGTGATGAATTGAAATGTTCAGTCCACCCAGTACAGACCAACACGGACACAAGCAGCAGCCATTAACTAATTAATAACCACAACTTAAACAGGTAGAGATTCAAGAAATCTGTACACAAATCTTTACTCCTCAGTAAAATGCCTTTAACCTGTCTGAGACGAGACCTGATTACTGTTAATTTTCATAATTTTCTAATTGCTGCTGAAGGACCAAGTTATCGTTCTGATCTTTTAATTCCTCAGATCAGACGCGAACCTCCCACACTTTAAAATTAACTCCCCGAAAAACTGCGGCTGAATCAAAGCCATCTTTAAGCCTAATTTCTATCTTTAACTAAACTATTTTAAATGTTAATTCTTTAAGCGAGGCGCTCCTTTTTATTTTATTTTTTATTTTTTGTGTGAAAGGCCTCTCGGGGCATATTGTGTCACATCATGTCAGGAAATGTCAGCGTGTGCTGTACTTAGTCAGAAACGGCTTTGCATGCAAGTGTTGGAAATACGTTTGACATGATATTTGGTGTGTGTCTGCTCCTGAGATGAAGCATGTAATTACACTTCAAAGGAAATGGAACTGAGTCTGCAAATACTGCACACTGTCATGTGTGACAACACAGCCTGACACCGGGGCAGGTTCTCCACCATCTGAAGCAGTCTTTCATCTGTAGAAACTTCAACTTCTGGTAAATTAATAAGACTTTAAAATTGCCCCTTTTAGAGGAACCGTAATCTCTGTCTTTTTTTAAATGCAGTATTAAGGTAGAAATACTTTAAGTAAAAAGTGGCAATTAGTTTCAGTCTCCCTCGTCTCCTCTTCCATGTTTTCAGGAGGAAAAATCAGACGGAGCGAATGGCTTAGCGTGAGTTAAACAAACCAGGGCCTGACGTACATACCGAGATGTTCCACACACATGTGCTCGTACCACAGCCGCTCATCAAAGACCACTTTGTGTCCATTTCCCTCCCTCCGAGCCGCTCCTCTCCTCCCAAGTCAATTTGACAAATCCATTAGGGATCCATTACAGACTTTATGAAAAGCTGCTACATTATTTTCTCCCAGTGCTGAGAAGGAGCATCATAAATAAAGCCAGTGATGCTGGTGGCAGCCCTGATGGGGTTTAAGCAGGATATTTGTGTGAGCTGACATGTGTGTGTACACTTGTGACTGGATATGTCATATTTATCCCCGTATAGTTGTGACTGCTCTATTTATAATTTCTAAGCTTTTATATCTGGATATATTTCAACTATTTTTTTTTTCCTGCTGTGCATTCGACAGTCATTTGCTCTGACTTATCAGAATAATAACAAGGCTTTTTCTAAAGTTGCCCACCTACTGAATATGTGTGTGTGCAGTAATGTGCTTTTGTCGGTTATTAAATCCATTAATCAGTCTAATTATTATTCAAGGGAATAAAGTGGACAGAATCAAAAGATCATAAATCAGCCTCACAGAATAAACCAAACTATCAATTTGGAACTCTGAATAATAAATAAATTATTAACTGCAGCCACGATTACCATATCAATACCCGGGTTGAAGGATTTTTAGATTCTGGATGGTTGAGGCCGGCAGCCTTCACTCTGGTGCAGCATCAGACCGGCTTGTGTTTAAAAATGCACGCACAACATATAATGACACTAAATGTACTGAATAAAACAACTCAAAAGGATGCGCGTGTCACGAAATGAACAAACTCATCTGCGGAGCTCCCTGCATGTCGTAGATCCACTGTATGGTTTCAGTTCTTTATGTGTGTTAACCGGGGTGATCGGGCAGCGTCCAAACCAGCTGTGTGTCACATCTCAGGCGCTTAGTCACCTTCAGAGGGCATCGTCATAGAATTGTACAAAGCGGCGAAGCGTGGTCTGAACACGTCCACCCGCTGCAAGCCCAGCTTTCACACTGATTTTCTGTCTTGTGCTACTTGCTGTGACCTTCATGCTCCACGGCTGCTTGCCTTTCCTTGATAGCCACATCACCACCCACTGCTGGACAGGTCCATATGGTGCCTCCACGGCAGGAAAAGGCGCTTTTCATTACTGTTCCTATACAGAAAGGTGACACTTGGCCTTTTAGTCTCAGTTCCTACGCCAGTGTTGGCTTGTCTGTCTTTAAAAATGTCTCAGATTTGGTGATGTTTAATACCAGAAGGATGATTGTTGATGATGGTAATTATGAGCAACGCAGTCCAGAGTGACAGCAACATGTCACGGGTCGAAGAAAAATGTAAGAAAATGCTTTAGACGTCATGTTGTTCAACTCAAAGCAACGCAATAGGCAATTATTTGCCTTTAAAAATGGGGCGGAGGTATTCTGCATCCCATTGACATCACGGGTCGAGAGTCGGAGCTGCTAATGATGCTAAACCAGAGTGAACTGTGTTCCAGTATTAACAGATTACAAACGTTGATGGAAAACCAAGATGGAAAAGGAACCTCCCATAGAAGTTTTTTTTATTTTTAGGTTAACCATTGTCAGCATCACCAGTGATCAACAACCCATTCCAGTGTCTTGCTGGTAGAAACACCTCAGCATCGTGTCCACATAGAAGTGTCACGGTGCCGTCTGTCTGAGTGATTCATCTTTCACTGCTGTTGATCTACTGAGCAGCCGTCTCAGATCCTAAAGTCGAGGGTGGTGAGGTGTTTCCGACCTTGCGAGTCAGAAATGTGACTACGGGGAGCTTTGCAGTCGAAATGTCCGTCTGGAAACTCAGAAAGTGTAACTGCCCAGTTCAAATGGAAAGCACCGTGAAGACCCGGAGCTCTTATCTTACCGCTGAGCGTCTTTGTAAGAGGCACAAGTTCATATGTTGGAGTTCCCTCCGAACACCACAGAGCTACTGAGAGCAGCTTTTTAGAAAGGAGCTGAGATTAGTCAGCTTAGAAAAGGACAGAGCTGACCTCTTTGTTACCATAATGACATATTTCAGGAATAATCACTTCACTATTAGACAACAAACTGTCCCTGTTGTAGTCCTTTGTTAGGAATGAACAGCACACAGGAACACTCTTTCCAGGACTTTGTACATTGTGGTGAATGTCAGTCTCAGTTGGACGTGTCCACGGTAGTCTCGAGGTGAGCCTCTCTGTAGCGCTGACCCAGCCCGGTGTAGGATGTTCTGGCTGCACCTCATTCTGCAATAGAAAAATAAAGTTCTGGTTTGTTTCTTTGAGCCAATCAGCAAAGTGGGAAACTGGTTTGCTGTAACCTTTACATGCAGGGAGACCAGCACTGACCAAGAACATGTGAGGACTGCCTGATTGCATGATCCAAACCTTGAAGGTTGTTGTTTCTCAAGTGAAGAGGATTTGGAGAAACAACCAACATGTCGATGCTAGAATGTGAGGAGAAAGTCATGTGACATGTGGGACTTGGTCGGCTTCCACCTGCAGTCTGCACGTTGTGGGTCAGACTAAGTGCAGGGTGATAAACTTCTCGTTTCACTGTAGATGAAAACGATGATGTGGCTTCTGGTGTGGATCCCAAGAAGCAGGGCGATATTTGCAAACTCCACCTTACCTTTTGGGCAAAAGGTGTTGTTAGTGAAAGTTGGATGATTCCCCTCCAGTGCCCATGCGTGCTCCTCCATTCTGTTTTTCATCTGGAGTATTTACAACTTCTTACAGGAAGCTCTTGGTCATAGTGAAGAACCCACCAGTATTAATGATGGTGTAAATGAATGCCGCGATAGCTTCTGCATTAGCAGCAGATTTTAATATTTGACAAAAAAGTGCCAAATCACTGCACAGGACACACTTCAATCTAAAGTAAAGTTTCTTTTAAAACCAAACCTTGGCTGAGATGTTTCACCATCACTGCTGCTCAATGTACTGTGAACCTGTAGTTCAGTGTATCTCTGTTCAGTTTGATGCCTGGCACTGTGACAGGAACGCAGTCTGTGTGGTTCATATAGAGAGTGACACACACACACACACACACACACACACACACACACACACACAAACACACACTTGCTGATGGCACCTTGCTGTGCGACGTGCTGAGAAAAAAACAGGATCCCAGATGATGAGTGCGTTCTGCTGGATACCAGAACTCCACATCGACACAGACACACCCAGATCCACGGAGGTACACACCGATACGCTCAAACCACCTCTGTGCGAGGAAATATAGGAAAAAAATGACGTCAAAAGTGAATGGATAAATAATGGAGCCTGACAGGTGGAAAATTGAGATTTCTCTTAAAACTGAGAAGTGGCGCTGTTAAACCAGGCAATCTCACCTTGCCGCTGTTGAACAGACCTGCCACAAGCAGGAAGTGGATATTAGACGAGCTGACAAGCTGTCACAAACCTCAACTGAGCTGCACTTTATGTATAAAGAAGAAAGGCCTGAAGCTACGTCTTCTTGCCACATGACTCTTAGAGACGGGTTCTCATCTTTATGAGGCTACTCGTGTCTGAATCTCCCACAATCTCCCCAGCAAGACACCCAGATGTTTTGTCTTTTTTTTCTCCTCTTCCACCCTGTCTTGCCCTTCAGCTCTATCAAAGTCCCTGACTTCCACTCAAATGCCACATACTATTACAGTTCCTCAAAAATAATGTCAAACGTGCACCTCCCTGGGGACTCGCTTGCTGCTTTAACTTAACTTGACAAATAGCTTGAGTCAGATGTTGTGCTACAGTGAGTTAGCAGCGACAGGGCACCAATCAGAAAAAAGTAGAAAACTTCACAATGGTGCATAGAGCGTAGACGACTTCAGCGGGTCTTTTACAGGCTTCGTTTAAAATAAATAAAGTTTCAGTGCAGTGTGATTAACCAAGAGTGTAAAACTTCATAAATGAATGAATAGAAATCAACAAAGCTGTCCCTGAGTTCTGCAGTTTGTCTCAGGTCTACGAGGCACGGCTCTCATCAGCCTTGTTTAAAGCCACAAAGCTGCTTTCACTGAGTTAAGGTTTGATAAACACTCACACACCACAGCTTCACGAACACGATGACATTCTGATATAAAAGTTGTTTTTTTTTTCCAACAGCATACCGTCCACAGAGCAAAGCGTTCATAGCGTCCCTGCATCCATCCCATGAAACTTTTCTTGCAGTGCAATCGTCTCACACGCTGCAAAAAGTGACATCACGTTTAATATCATGTCACTAATTACAGTTGCATTCAGCTCCCTGTTCCTTTGTTTATCTCGTCTTGCTGATTATAGTTATTACCACGCAATCGCAATTAGCACCACTTAAACTATACTGTAATATGATTATGGTTAAATGCATTTCTGCAGCGTCGTACTGATGCCTTGTGATGCTTTAGAGAAGACGAGTCAAGTGTCAGTCAGTGTGAATTAAACGCTGTGCTAATTAGGTTATATTATGGCGTGGCTGGCTTTGGGGCTGATGCCGCGCTGTACTTTGAAACATGCGTAATATCACTACAGGAATGAAGTGAGTTTTGCTCTGAGCAAGTCTTTGTGCTTCGGCGGCGGTGCTCTTTTTCGTTTCCGTTGCTCGTGCTTGGATTTCTTTTATCTTGTCTTTGTCCTGCTGCAGAGTCCAAGACCTCTGACATCTGATGTATTAGACTGTCAGTGGACTCAGCAGTACATGTTTTGATACCTCGAAGTCCTGTTGCGTGTCATTGTGTGTGCTTTACTGCACCGCACGCTGGTCCAGGCCTCTGTGTGTGTGTGTGTGGAGAAAAATCTGATGTAATTGCATGTATGTTGCCCACAGCTGGCCACATGGTGTGTAATCAGCACCTGCAACTCAGTGTGGGAGTCACAGGTCAAGGATTGGCCCTTTAAGCTGCTCTACTCTCCCACCAACTGACGCCACCAGTGGATTAAGCCGTGGTCCTCCCAAGGAGACAAACACTTACCGACCCTAGATCTGTGTTGATCTTAACTTTCAATCTGCACTGTGCCATGTACAGACGGGGGATGTGTATGGTCCTTTTATTTTCCACTGGCTCCAGGCTCACTGCAGTTTTCACACTGGAGATATATGTTGGAGGCAGAGCTGCTCTGGATGCAAAAGTATTCTCAGTGGTTGACCTAACCTTCAGTGATGGCACCAAAGAGCCACATATTTCACTTGAAGAGCCGGATAGTGCTTCAGTGCTCTGCGCTATAGACTACACAGCGCTGCTCTTTCTGCTTGCATTAGGTCAGCCTGGCTCACTGTGAGACCTGGGCTCTGTGGGGACTGGAAATGTCCCAGGAGGAGCCAGAGGAAGTAGTCTTAGAAAAGAAACAAGGAAAAATGGATCAAAATGGATTCAAGTGTGAAACATTTTTAGCTGCTATTGTCTACTTGGCAAATAAATCACAAGCTTTAGGACCATTCTGTGCTGCATGTCCACAAAACAGCCAACAACCTACATACTGAGGATCCAACGAATAGTCCGTGTAGTGGACTAGAACCAAAGGCCAGATCAGTGGCCAGCTCATGTAAATGCTCAGATGTTACTGCTTTTACTAAAGTGTGTCAACATCCATTTTGAGTCACTTTCAATGTGATTTTATGAAAGCATGGATCAGGTTCTCATAGTCTGGGGAAGCTCAGGTTACTGCTGTTCTCAGCACAGGACTATGAGGGAACACTGGACAGACCAAACTAACAACCAGGGACTCCAGGTTGAACCTCGTCGAGCTTAAACATCAGGGAAGATGCTTCTTAAACTGCAGTGGGGCAGTTTGGTTGGAAACAAATCAATGATGGTTGGAAAGCTCACCAGTGACATTTAACATTTTCGCATCCACTACATTAGGCCAGTTTCAGGTGAAGCAGTCAGCGAGCAGCTCATCCTTGGTAGGTTGTCACAGAAACTATAGGAGCCGAGCTTACCAGTCCTGTCGCTGCCCACGCCGGCCAGCCGTCAAAAAACACATTAGGCTGTGTAGCTTACTGGCCACCACATCAGCGGGCCTATGGACCATTAAAACGTTCTTGAAGCTTCTGCCAACCCTGTCTGCCTCCTGATAGGCCCCATCTGTGGGCCTGTCATCAGGGTGGCCATGAATGGAGCAGTTGAACCACTTGTCAACATAATGTGATAAAGCAGGGTGTTAGAAATAGTAGGTGTATGGAAGCAACGCTCATAAACACATATACACGAGTATATAACAACCTTGTTTACTGTTGTTAGTTAAATCATGTGTAAAACACACCCAAGCTAAATTTAAAAGCAGATAGCAGAAAAAAGAGCAATTAATTAACTGTATGATTCATTATCTGAATTATTTGTGTCCTTATAAGTGATAGATTATGAGACAACTGAAGCAGTCTTTAGGTGCATCCCTACGATGTATAGGTGTTTGTTTGTTTGTTTGTTTGTTTGTTTGTTTCACCATAGGAAAAGGTGGATATTCCTTTGAGGAACTTTCCTGTTCAATCCTGATGTTTTTAATTATTCAACATTTCTTGCACGGTTATTGAACCTGAATGCAGCGTGCTGCACAGATGGTGATTGGGGACGTTGTTGCTGCAGTGGTAAGAGCTTCAGTCGAAGGAAACTCGACTTCTTTGTGGTTCTTGAAGAAGCATCATCAGCTCTAACAAACTGATGCAGAGTTCCAGGTATTTATTATCATCCCCAGGTGGCTCCGGTCCCGTTAACTACTGAAGCCGTGGATATTGCTGAAGCTGCCTCTCAGGACTGGACTGTATGCGGCTGGTAGTCGGCGCTGTAGGTCACCTGTCTTGTTCAGAGATGGTTGTTTCAGTGTGACAGAGATGCTTCCTGAACTCCTCCTTCAGACCGTCTGTCTTCTCTGTCCAGAATGTGGACACTGTTGTCCTCACAGGAGTGGTTCTGGTTCTTTAGATTCAGGTGGACTGCTGAGTCCTGAGGAGCTGTCGCTCATGTGTTGTGCCTTTAAGAGCCGTCGTTTGATCTCCCCTATGTGTGTATGTCTGTGTATAGTCTGACCTATATACACACTATAAATAGACCTTTGTATATGTTTGTGTTTCCATAAGCCTCCACTTTTTTCTTTGACAGTAATTAGCTGAATTACATACAACACATAGATGCTAAATATTGTAACGGCAACAAACCACAAGTTCCAGCTTCACTTGAGCTCTCTGTTTCCTTCTGAGAAGCTCTTTGGCCCCAATATATTCCAGTTTGAACAAGGTGAAGCAGTCTATCAGCCCTGAGATTGTATTGGTAACAACAGGATGCTTCTATTTGCTACCAGCACTGTGGTCATTTTCCCTTCTGTCTCCATGGTAATAGATTGATTAATTCACAATTATCTCCAGTGTTCAAAGTCCATCCTTGTCTGCTTCTAGCAGTAGGGAGCATCTGTTTCATGGACA
>NW_007577807.1:399786-431125 GCF_000690725.1 Stegastes partitus | reverse complement strand
AGCCTTTGTTAGGGGATGAGACATCTGCTGTTTGTTGTTCACAAATTATTGATAGCAGTAAACAGAAAGTTGAGGGGAAAACAGGCATTTCTCATGCTGATGAAATTTTCACGACCTGTCAGCCCATTCAAACCAATGCTTTGTTACCGAGCAGGACAGCACGACAACAAGAGACGCTGCTCCACCACGCTTTTCCCATATCAAGGAGAGAGGCACAGAGCGGAAGGCAGTGACAGAAACAAAAAGAGAATTCACAGGGAAAAGACCAGGGACAGGAAGAACATGCTTTTGTTTTTCTTTTTTTCCCAGAACCCTTTGTAATTGGGAAAAAAAAAAAAAAAGCAACAACACACCCTTACTTGACCTCTTTTTACGTGTTTACGCTATAAATGGAAGCGTAGCTTTAACTGATGGTACCCAGACTGACACATTTTAAACCCTTGTAATGTTAAAAAATAAAACATTTACCGCTTATCTCTGTGCATAAATCAGCCACAACATTAAAACCACTAGTGGGTGACGTGAATAACATCGATCATCTCACAACAATACGATGCTCTGCTTGAAAACTTTTGGTCCCGGCATTGATGCAAATGTTCTTCTGACACATACCACCCACCTAATTCCAGACCAAACACAACCCCTCTCCCTCATGGCAACGGCAACATTGATCAAAAAGCACAACAAAGAACCCGAGACATTGACCCGGCCTCCACACTCCCCAGATACCAACTCTATCTGGATCTATCGACGTGCTGGAACAAGCCCGATCCATGGAGGTCCCACCCTGCAACCCACAGGAGCCGGTGCCAACGTCCTGGCACCAAAAACCGCCAGTCACCCTCAGACGTCCTGTGTTAGTGTTGATGAGTCTGTTTGGTCGGCGAAGGGGGCCTCAGATAAAAGAGGTGCTGACGAGAACAAAACGTTGATCCATCATCACGACACATCTGACAACATGCGCTATAATGTAATTAGCAAAATGGTTCTAGCATGTAAATGATGTCCCTCTGCATGTCTCCCACCATCTGTAGCTCTGTCAGCCTCCAACATGTGGCCCATCGTGAAGCCAGATTAGTGGCGCTTGTAGATAAGTCAAAGCGAATGCCCAGTGTGACCAGGAGTAACTTTCACATGCATGACTCTATGATTCATGGTATATGTCCAGCACCAACGGTGACTGTGGCTCAGGTGGTAGAGCGGATTGTCCTCTGATCATAAGGTTGGCGGTTCGATCCCCTTCACAGTGTCTTTGGGCTCCTTGCATGGCAGCTCATATGAATGTGTGTGTGGATGGGTGAATGAGAAACACACTGTAAAGCTCTTTGAGTGCCGCTAAGGTAGAAAAGCTTTTTGTAAGTGCAGACCATTTACCATTTACCAACATTCAGCGTGAACACTTGTGTGTAGCAGCAGCTTTAAGGGGCTTTCTAGAACCATCCTATTTGACCATCAGGCTGATTGCACTGCTTTGAATAGTTGAAGCTCAGGGGGAGATTCGAGGGTCTAAACATACTGTTGAGTGACAGGAAAGGCGTCATTGGGATTTCCTCCTTTTCTGCAGCACCGAGAGATGTGTGCACAGATGAGTAGAATCACTGCGGCCCGGTCCACTCCGGCACCGCAGCAGGGTTTCTGCCTAACAAACAGGAGAATAGCAGCCCAAGCATATAAGGCATGATGTGCCCAGAAACTGTGGCTGTCTTCCTCCTGAGAGTGAACGGTTTAGCTTGATTAGACATTGTGCTTTAATCTGTGCTGCTCAGGTGTCTTCACTGAGATGTGAATGTAGGACTCAAACCAAACATCACCTGAGCTCTGGATTATTGTATCTACTGACACCTACTGTTACGGGTGTTGACGCTGTATGAGATCTGTTGTAAAGTGACTGTAATCTACTGATGTGTCTTTAAAATAACGGTCACTCGCACCAGGACTCCCACCGAGAGCTACTGCCTGCCACTGAAATGAGCTGATCTGCCAACAGAAATTAAGATGTGATGCTTATAAATGTCCTGTTGAATCTCATGCTGATTGTCATATGTGGGATAAATACAGACAATTTAAATCCCTCAGTTATGCAGGATCGCCGGCGTCACTCTCAGTTCTAGTTTCTGATAGAACCCCTATCAAACCCCTACAGAACCCTTCGATTCTCTGTCTGCGCTTTCAGTTGGTGCGTCTCAGCAGGTGATCCAGACGAATCGCAGCCGTTCCTCATACGCTGTAATGTACGAGTACACAGGTTGCTATGGAAACAGGATTGTTTTTTAAAAAGTCTCTATACATGTGAATGGTACATGTGAAAGCTTTTACTCGGAAAGTAGCCCACCGAGCACACAGCGTAAATCCCTGAGCCGGTGTTGGCCGTCGGTTCGGTGATAACTGTGTTTTAAGAGCGTGCTGTATACGGAGAGCTTTGAAAATTCAATTAACCCACAAAAACTTTTACAGCAAAACCAGAAAGACTGGATAGAGAGAGAGAAAAAACCCTTTCTTCTTCTTTTTTCCCCTCTCTTCAGGGTTGTTTACTCCTCTCTGAGACATCCTCCTGCTATTCCTGGCCCCTTTATTGACTCCTGCAGCCGCCTTTGTTATGTCCCCACTGTGCTGTCTGGAAAAGTGGCCACCTTAAGTGTTCTTTAGTGCCACTCCTGTTGTGGAGCATATTTCTGAAACAACACGAGACAGGCGGGCCGTTTATGTTGCGATACAGCGGATAGAAGATACCCCCCCTTTATTTGCGGAGGCAATCACTTAAGTGCACATGTGTTTGTAGGTGTGAGTGCCTTTTGTTTACAGTCAACAAACAAAAAATCAGCGCGTGGAAACATTCAGAGCATGAAGAGGAGAAGCGGCGGGGGAGGAAGGGACATTTCACTTTTATTGAACAGATGTTAGCTGTGGTGCGGATCAAGATGTTCACCAGCTGAAGTAATAATTCACCGTATTTCCAAGGAAATGTGGATTTATTTTTTCTATTTTATTTGATTATATGTGTCTCTCTTTGGACCTCGCTCTGGTGTTCCACTCTCGCTAAGCTTTGAGCTGGGATGGAGTACCATGGCAACAAAACATGTCAATAGCCCAACTACTGCCAATTAGTTTACTAAAAATACAGCGTTATCGCGACTACAGCATCACAATAGACAGAGAAGCTTAATAACGAGCCATAGATGGTTTTATAGACCATCCTGTTGCTGCTCCAGTCTTCCTGTACATCACTCAGGTTTTAAAACAGAGCTTCTAACAGTTCGTTCTACTAAATACCTCCAAAACGACAACAATAGCTAGATTTTAACTGCATTCTTTCATTCCCAGAAGACTGACTGTGGTGCTGCTTTGTCATTCTTTATCCACTGCTGCCGTTTAGAATAACTCGTGGTCATGATGGTTATAAAACATAAACCGTTTGTTGCACAACCTAACTGCTCTGGTAAAGTCTTGTATACTTGTTTTAGGCCAAACTAACCAGCTGCTTTTAGTGAATATACGCTAAATGTGGAAGTAGAGTCCAAAAAAAAACCAGCCAAATTTCTAAAAACATTGCCATGCCAACTAAAAGCCGACTGCAAATGAATAGAGGGCTGGATCGGTACATGTGGAGTAAAAAAGGACGAGAAGGGATTGCCACACCATTTGCAAGATCAGTCACACAGAGTTATAAAGTGTGTGTACAAATTTAGCTTTCGTACACCAGGACGTCGCTGCCATGCTCTTAAACAATGAACTGTTGTATTTACTAAAGTCAGAAGGTCCAACAAGACTGGATTAATGAACAGGAATACGTCTAATGAACTGGTTATTAGTATATGTTGCTATAATAACACTCTAACATTATTTGTCTTTATGCGACATCACTCATTCATTCACAAACACTGACACCTCAGTAGCAGCTGTGAGGCCATGCGAGGTGCTCGCCAGCCATCGTGAGCGACTTGGGCTTCAGTCGGGCTCATGGGCAGGAGAAGCCAATCCTGCAATTTGTGGCCAACTCGCTCTGCCACCTGAACCACTGCCACTCAAAACACTCAGTGAACCAGAGGACACTGCAGAGTGCTGCACATGTGAAAGGGAAGCAGGGACAATAGCTTGGGGCAATTCTGTTAAAGTTTAATGTCTGTGAAGCCATTTAAAATATTTTGATTACACAGGCTCAGGTCTGAGCAGGTCTGCAAGACTGGAACCTCGTACCAGTCTGTTAATAGAGTAAAACTCAATGTCATTGTCAGAAATTCTAACATTATGTAGGTTTATGTGATGATGTCCATGTTTTATTTGTTGGAGATGTAGACGGACTACGAGGGCGTAATCTGTCAGCAACTAAACTATGCTGTGTGATCAGAAAGTTCAGACTATGCCTGACGAGATGCCTATAAAAGCAAAAACCTGATTTCACCTGACTACCGTTCTTGTCAAAGTATTCTCCTTGTGCAGCGATGAACTGCTCCCAGTGCTCCTGCAGTGCTTCTAAAACTCTGTGGCGGTTCTGTTCTGTAAACACGTTAAGCACCAACATTTGCTCCTAAACTGTGTTCAAATTCAATTCAATTCAATTAAACTTTATTTATGGCACCGATTTTGGAGCAGTTCGGTGGTTAGCATCGTGGCCTCACAGCTAGAAGGTTGCTGGTTGGCGTCCCGGTGAGGACACCCGGGATCTTTCTGCGTGGAGTCTCCATGTTCTCCCCGTGCAGCGTGGGTTCTCTCCGGGTTCTCCGGCTTCCTCCCACAGTCCAGAAACATGCTGAGGTTAATTGGTGATTGTAAATTGTCCGTAGGTGTGAATGTGAGTGTGCTTGGTTGTCTGTCTCTAAGTGTGGCCCTGTGATAGACTGGTTACCTGTCCAGGTGAACCTGCCTTCACCCTGAGTCAGCTGGGATAGGCTCCGCCCCCCATGACCCTGGTGAGGATTAAGGTGTATAGATGATGGATGGATGGCTCAAATTTACAACACCTCATCTCAAGGCACTTCCTATAGTAAGATGAAGATCTTACACAATTTATATTTAAAAAATCCCAACAAATCTAAAGTTTCCTTTGGATTATCTTTGACTGAGAAAGTGGCAACAGCAGGTCGAAATAGACAAAATAAAGATACTCCAGCAGAAGCAGGCTGAGGGAGGGCGGCCATCGGCTTCAACTGGTTGAGGTGTGAGGGTAAGAGGGGGAGAGAACAGGATAGCAGATAAAGACCAGAGGAAAAGGTGCATTAGAGAACAATAACACACTGTGAAGGTCGGTGAGCCCAGTGCAGATCAGAAACGTGATGGTGGAAATGGTGATCCTTTAACTTGATTTTCATTTGGGGAAAAGGAAGAAGGCCTATGTGGAGAGCGATGATGTGTTGTTGTGGCGGTGCAGGTCTCCGTTAGGTGTCCAGGCTGTGACCTTGTCAGAGAAACATCAGTTCTGTACATATCTGGCATTTGCATACTAATCTGTTCCATTAATTGGTTGACTGAAATTAGCTTCTTACGACCACGACTTGGGAAAAAAAACGCAAAAGCAGTATTTCATGCATCGAAAGAAATCGAGAGATATGAAGTGTGAGGAGGAAGAATTGACGGGGTCATGATTCACCTCTGGTGGATGCAGAATGAGGTCAGAGGAGCCCTCAGAGAAAAGAATCCGCTAATCCTAATTGGCTGATCGCACATGTAGTATATGCAAATTTCATTAAGCAGCTCGGCTGAAATGTGAGGTCAAGCCTATAGAAGGCTCCACATATTACATAGAACAAAGGTTGCCAGGACGATCACCTTAATTAAAAATTGAACTTAATGTGAACACATGCCACAGACAGAGACGGCTCTTGTGCAAATCCGCCTGTCACATAATGGACTGAATTTCAAATTACACTGGAAACAATTCAGAATGAATTATTATTATTATTTTAGACGTTCAATTAATGTATCACTCTAATCCCTTTATAAGTTATAATACGGATGTCACAGGGCTTAGAGAGGTTACTGGGGCCTAAACGTATACTTAAAGAAGGATGGGACTCCCACACTGTTGAAGGCTTTTCTAGTCATCTGGTCATCACAAAATCAGTTGTGTGACGTGTTGTGTGGTTCAGGAGGAGCTGGGCCTCAGAAGATATCCCAGATTATTTAGGCTTTTCTGGTCTCAAACACTCATGGACACACACATGTTCCTGACCAACAGCCTCCTGTGCTCATATAAATAATTCCCTTTCTCTTCTTAGATGCAACCACAGCATTAGTGGGACTTTGTTTCCATGAAACTCATCAGGATGGGTTGGGCTGAATAGCTGCCTGTACAAAGCACTTGATTTATGGCGCCGTGGACCGTTGTCTTCCACAAAGGGTCGCCATTGGTTTCCTAAACCAGATGAACTCGGTGAAATGATTTTCCTAATGGTCAGTCGGGCTGTTTTGAAGGACAATGGCTGCCAGCCTAGTTTGTCATTTACACCACATGTGGAAGCATGTTGGGTTTTCTCTAAATCTGAGACTAGAGCCAGCAACTGAGTGAAACAAGCTCACCGCCTGCACCCTTTTCTCCTCTAACCTCCATCTCTTCTCCGCTCCGTTCCGGCCCATCTTCTCTCCCGTGAACGCTGGCATTCTTAGGCATGTGCGTTTTTAAATAATTCAGCCCGGAGGATGGATTTTGGTCTTCATTTGCAGCAGGAAATGCCTTGCTCCACTGAACAATGCACTCACGCCCAGGCCCCTGAAGTGTCTTCGGAGGCAGAAATAGGAAAAGCCTTTTTCCCTTTAGATGGCTGCTGGGTGTCTGAAAAATTGGGGGAAAGAAAATGGACAAGCAGTGATTTTCTGTTTCTTTTCTTTTGCATGCCCAGAAAGCCCAGCTGTTGATGAAGAGGCAACGCTGTGAGCAAAAGGATCTCATCATTGTGCAGGTACAAGGCGCCCGAACAACACAGGTGTTTTTTTTATTTTTTAGAAACATCGCTTTTCCCACTTTAAAGCGCCGCTGATAGATTTGTGGGTCATGTTTGCTCCATTTCCTCCCTCCATCTCTCTGCATTTCTGCTGTTTCCATTTTTTATTTTTTTCCGGTTTCATGACACATTTTCATGTAGTGACATATTAGTATCCATCAGTTGTGAAGGGCAGGGCGATCAGGGGGGCCTGTGTGTCATACATTATGGCGGCAGAACTCATTTCCTGCCTGAGTTTAACAATGTCTGTGTCCTCTGAGAGGTGAGACTATATGAGGGATACATCATGAGGTTCTACGTGTATCAGATATGGCCGGGGTGTGTGTGTGTGTGTGTGTGTGTGTGTGTGTGTGTTTGTGTGTGTGTGTGAGAGCTGGAGAGAAACAAGACAAAATAAGGGCAGAGGAAAATTCATGTGTCCTCTAACGTGACATTCAGAGTCACTCTTGCTGATTTATTGAAAACATACTGGACTGAATGCGACGTATTCGGATTTATCGCCGCGTTCGATAAGAAAACAGCAGTTATCTATCAACCATTCAGTTGTTTCCGAAGCACAATCAGGCCGATCAGAGTGGGCGCGCCGTCAGATCAATGCATCAACAGATGGAAAAGGAAATTCATCACACATACAGAATTTGCTAAATAAAGAACACAAGAGTGCAGCGGTCAAAAGAAAGCTGTCCGGTAGCGTCTCGGAGGATGAGGAGCAGCCGATAAACCGTTTTTCAGGAGCAGAAACGAGGCCACATGTTATAGTTTTTGTATGTTTTCTCATTATTTAACTTTTAGCTGGTTATTGATCAGCTGTAGGGTTTTTTTTTAATCCAGAGAGTCCCAAATGTGTGCACATCCAAATAATAAGACATAAGAAAGGACTAAAATGGAAGCAATGCTGGTTGTGAAATCCAAACCAGCCGTTATAATAAAATTAACATGAAGTTGAATCACTCCATAATGTGACAGGGCTCCTCAGAGAGAACTTTAACCGACTCTCTGCTTCTTTAAGCCGATCTCCGTCCTCTCTTATTGGTGCACAGCTTATTAAAATGTCCTGTTTGAGCTGCTCTCATCAACCGTCACCGAACTGTGAAAAGTTGAGCCGAGCCCAACGCAAGAAGCATCAGGACATTTGGTCTTCGGTGCCTGCTTTAGTCAGACAAACCGAGTCACAGGTGGTCCGGACCCGTCGCATGAATCACGAACGCACTCGGAGTCTGTCTTTCTCCTCGAGGCGGAAAACACTCATTTAACCTGATATTATAGTGCCTTCATCCGGATGAGTTAGGAGTTAACATATAATAACCAAAAGGGAAATATATAACGACTTAAACAAGCCTAATGCAAAATTTATAGCACGCGGTTCAGTATATCACCGCCACGGGCTGCCAGTTTACTGTGTGATGTTAGGATGGGCTGTCTGGTTTTATGTGGCATATTTCACTGCAGCAACCTCAGAAGCTCCCACATGGTTTCTTTGCTAATTATTTTTCTTCCTTTTTAGTCTTAAGTCATATTTTTGTGAGTGAAATTTCCCCAAAAACCAGGGAACAGGTAACAAAACATGACAATTTAGTACCCTATTGATTAAATCTCATGAATTTCCACTTGGTCAGGAACAATTATAAGGTTGAAAAAAAAGAGCAAACATGTTTGTTCATTTACGAGAGTTTAGCAAATCCCACTTGGAACACTGAGGAGAGAAAGTCACACAAAAGTTGAGAATGAGAAATAAAACTGTTGTTGCCCGAGGCCCAATGTATGAACAGAACCACCGGTCCAATGGGATTATAACGCTGCTCTTCCTTAAATACAACTGTTAGCATTAGAATAACAACCTCTTGTGACCCAAGTTTCAATAATTTAGTGTTAAACTTATTCTCTTGGTTTCATTTATTTGTTTTGCAAATGTTGCCGTATATTATGTAAAATAATCAAAAACAGATGAGAGTCCTGGACTGATAACACCCCTATGGTAGGTCAGACCTTATGTCCTGATGTTAACAAAACTGAAGCTGAAGTACATCTGCATCGTCTCTCTTTAAATAAACTCTCCCTGACCAGATGTTTCTTCCCAAAAGAGTCTACACACCAGTATTTATAGTCTGGCATCTGTCCACGTGTGTCACGATTCGTCACACTTGTCAAAAGTAAATATGCCACCTGATAATTAATATTACTGGAGAGACTTTTCAGAGATGAATTTCATATGCCGGTTGCACAGATAGTTTGCTGCTCTCTCCCTCTCTCTCCCATTTATAATGTGTTGCCCCCTCTATATCACTCTATTTTTAACTTATTAATTCTACCTGAAGCGTCTCCTCTGTCTCTCATCTCCTCTCTGAGATGACAAGCCCTCCGTCCTCTTCTTCCTCCATCATTCTTCCTCCCAGAAACATATCGGGGGGTCTCTCTATATGAAACGCAGAGTGACTGACAGGCTGGCACCTGGAAATACCCATCAGCATCTTTTTCTTGCTAGCGGCTAAAGCCCTTTAAAGGTGTCAGGATGGGGAGTGCTAGTAGGCAGGCGGGGGTCTTATCTCCCCTAAACACCTGTACCTGCTCCATAGTGCCATTTAAGGCGTCATCGCTGCATAAATAGGGGACAATGCAGATTTTTGTGTCCCTTTAAGAAATGCTGCAGGCTAACCGATTAGAGTGCCCTGGGGATTGTGGACGCCCTTTTCTCTTCAACCACGTCTTTATTTCCGAGTCTGAGATGCTCCTTTTTTTTCTCTCTCTCTGGCAAATACTTTTTGATGTTTTGAAGCCGTTTTAGGAGCTCATGAGCACATTTAAATGTAGAAGATATGGTGTGAAGAGTCAACTTAGAACTTAAATATGTTCTTCAAGCTCTGAGCAGCTGAGATGTGTTATTTGCATGAGTTACGCCTACGAGTGGGTGAATGTTATTGAAGAGTATTTTAATTGCTATTGTTGTTTTGTTGCTGTATTTGGTTTATGAACTTGACACCGTGGCCTCATTTCTATGCTCCATAATACATTTGAGAAAGCAACACAAAACACTGGTGTTGGAAATAGTGTGTTTTACAAAAAAAAACAAAAAACAGCCATATTATTAAGAGGTTTCCCCTTCTATGGTGTTTCTCATGGATAGCGCCGTCCAACAGGCCATAACTTATGATTCATTAACATGTAATTATTGTCCATCTCAGCACACCTGATCACTGTTCATTGAGTCTTAGTCCAGGTCATCTGTTCTGCTGTGTTGCTGTGCTGTTACACCCCCTTAGATGAGCAGCGATGAACTCGGAGTTAATGTCTGGATTTGCAATGCAAGTCATTCAAAGTGTCGGTAATGTTCCTGAATGAGTTTATTCCACTTTATACAGCAAACATTGCCATGACATTTAGATTTACGTTTGTTTTTGTACCACTGGCTCATACAGGAGGTATTATACCAGGTGTGATCGACACGTCCTAAGACTGTCTACAAATAACAAAACAGGACTTGATATAGACTTGGGTCCCATCAGCTTGAATGTAATCTGCTTTTGCACCAAAACACTTCCTCCAGTGCCCCCAGTGGAAGAAGTGGAAGTCACAGGGAGCCAAATCTGGCATGTAGTTTGGTTGAGGAGTGAAAGTTGGTGCAGCCAGAAACCTTCGTGTGATCTCTGTGCTGTGACCAGGAACCCTCGTCACACCACTGATGGCTTCACCAGCGGTCGGTCCTGGAACTGTTGAACAAAACCACGAGGTAGCTGTTGGCTGCGTTGCTGACCTGATGCACCGACTTAGCCTTCGACACTGCAGGTTGTTCTTGGATTAGATCAGATAGAACTTTATTGGTCCCTTTGGTGGGGTACCTCAGGGAAGTTGTGGAAAATTCCACTGAAGGCTGCTGTTTGACCTCAGGGACGTATCCATAGACCCAACTTACTGCCAGTGATGACGCTCGATATGATCAGTTTGACACACAGTTTATTTGCTTTTTGTGTTAAGTTTGACATCTGTGGGAATAACAAATGCACAGAACGGTCAAAACGGGACTCCCAGAGAGCACTGAGAGTGGAACACTTTGAAAGGGACGGCATTTTAAATCAGGAACTTTTTGCTTTTTTCTACACAAAGTCTCAGAACTTCTTAAAAGCACCTTGTTTGTGCCTGACACAGAATAAGTTCCCGTCCCATGCAGTCTTACAGTGTAATGCAATAATACTGCCCAAGTAGTGAAACTAAAAAATAAAAGGCAAATTACAATAACACACCTTATTGCACAGACCATTTTATTATATTAGATTTATTACAAAACAAGAATTTAGCTTTCTCTCCCCTGCTCAACGAATAACACGTGACTGAACGCTCCCCACGATAACGTTTTATTTACACTATTATTACGTTGTAGGAGGCAATATGTTTGTGATTCTGAAAAATTGCTTTTTCGTGCCTCTTCACACATTCAGTCCAATTCACCGTGCTTCCCCTGCAGTACGGGTAACTGAGAGTAAACAGTAAATTATATTATGCAGCCTATACATTATACACAATATAGTGAGAGCAGTGGTTGCCTAAAACACAATAATAAAAAAAAAATGTTCTGTACAACTAAATGTGTCCAAACTCTACATTGTAATCTCATTGTGGGTATGATATTGCATCTCAATTTAAAATAACTCTTTGCTTTCCCCTGGAGTAACATTTATTTGAATGTAAAATGAGGATTACTTCCAGTTTTAAAGTTTCATCTGTTTGCGGCGTGACTGGACCGACTCGGGCTGGACACCCAGGGAGCCTGCTACGACTCTAACTTAATTAGCATGATTTTAATTAGCTGTCACTGGGCTGAGAACGGGGCAGTAGTTGTTGGGAATTGTTAATGGCAATCAAGGCACAGGCTTAGTCAATATTAACTCACTCAAATGATTTGTTGGTTAGTGTTTTATAAACGCGCTTACAAAGTACGTGTTCGTTTATAATGCAGGCAATCGGCTGTCCCCGCTTCCCTAATACGGCGTTTGTGCTTAGAAATCAGCCTCTTCGTTTTATTATTCTGTGCAACAAAGCATAAAGGTTTAAGTAGAAACCGACTCTTTAAAAAGTATATTTATGCCCTGTCACTTCCAGTTTGAAACGAAATGAAACCGAGTCAGACAAAGCTAATTGTTTCACACCCAGCAGGCCTCTCAGACGCTGCTGCTGCTGCTGATGACTCTTTGTTTTTAAATGCAGTTGTCAAAGTCAGAGACAAGAAAATTATAGCGAATCCAATAAACTATTTATTTTTGTCCAATGTCAAAGAGGTGCAGCGTCCCATTAGGAAGCTAACGGTTTTATTTCTGCGCAACAGGCCTGTTAATTTTTGTAGCGGGCCAAAATCTCCCTTTAAACGTGACATAAATGCCCATCACTTCTTCTGCGGCGCTATTATTTCATTAAAGATTAAAAGGAAAGTGAAACTGCTTTGAAGCAATGTCATCAAAGTCGGGGAGTCTGTAGGGAGAGAGCTGATTTAGTGGATGGCCGGGATAAGAGGATCTTAATGGAGAGCAGCACTTTGTGTTTTGTTAGATGCAGTTGGTTGCTGCAGTCTGGTGAGTGACTGCTAATGAAGGACCAGACAGGTCGCAGACAACCAGACACACTCACAACCCACTGAAGAGGTAGAAGCTCATCTGCTCCATTCGCTTGTCTTTTCTCCGTCCCTGGTGACTGTGGGTGTCGGCGGGGGAGCTCGCATTGTTCCACACAGAGATTTGATGAACTCATCAGAGGCTGGTTCGGCTAAATGAGCCTGAAGCCGTTGCTCACCTGGTAGAATATTGCTATTGCTCCACTAGGTGGGAAACATGGCATCAGAACTGGACTGCCACAACATTAAAACCACTTGTCTGATGTTGTTTAGCTCCCTCTCGTGCGGTTAAACCAGCCCTGACCTTTTGCTGCATTGATATGGGACTTCTTTGGGAGTCCCGTGCTGTCTGGCACTGGGACGTTGGCAGAGGGTCCTTCGGTCTTGTGGGTTGTTGGTTGGGGTCTGCACGGATGGAGCATGTTCTGACTCATCCTGCTGATGCTCGATAAAAATCTGGGAAATCTGGAGGCTGGGCCATCGTCTTCGGCTCTATGTCGTGTTCCTCGACACATTTTTGAGCTGCCAGGGGGAGGCTATAGGGGAATGCAGGCCTGCAGCGGTGTTTAGGTGGTGATACCTGTCAGAGTAACATCCAAAAGGACCCAAGGTTTCCACGCAGAGCATCAGTGTAATGACAAGATCAGTGTCATATATGTCACGTGAATGGTTTTAATGCTATGGGATGGTGAACGTGAAAGAGCCAGAATTTGGATTGTTATTATGACCAGAGTGGGATGTTATGGCCAAACTAATGGTCTCTAAAGGAGTAGTGGGGGTGACACATGGATAATGAATCAGTTCTGTCCAAAGTAGGATCAGCTGACAGCACTGTCTACTTGCCCGTTGCCTCACTCGATGCAGTGATGTTATTTGATATGTTGGCCTCAGTGAAGGCCATCAGAACCACGTCGCATCAATCAAGCAGCCACCGATCGTTGCACTTACCAAGTGTGGACATGCTGGACAGTCACCTGGGATTGTTTTTCCAATAACGTCAGTGTAACAACCTGCCACCACAGACCTCATGCCATACCCATCTGCAGCTCTGGTCAGGAGATAAAGTGCACAATATATTGTGTCACATGTCCATGTTGGGTAGCACCACTGCTCCAGACAGGCTGCTTGCAGAGTGTTGAGCTGTTGACCGTCCACCCATTTTCTTTAACTTATCCAGAGTCAGGTCAGGGGGCAGCAGGCTAAGCAGCATATTTCCAATTCCTTCCGGGGGATCCCAAAGCATGCCCAGACTAGAAGAGATATGTAATCCTTCCAGCGAGTTCCTGGAGGTAGATTCCACGTCCAAAGAAGCGCCCCCTGGAGGCATCCTAATCAGATGTCCAGACCGTCTCAGCTGGCGGAGGTGAGGAGGAGCAGTGACTCATCCTATCTCTGAGGCTGGGCCCAGCCACCCTGCAGAGGAAACCAATCTCAGCTGCTAATATCATTTTGTTGGACTCTACCCAGAGTCAATGATGGTAGGTGAGGGCTGTAACATAATTCGACTGGGAAATCGAGAGCTTTGCCTTACAGCTCGGCTCCTTCTTCACCGTGACAGTCCTGTACAACAGAATTACTTTAGACGCTTCAGCAATCCGTCTGTCCACCTGACGTTCTATTTTCCCGTCACTCCTGCACATAATCCCGAGATGCTTGCACTCCTTCGCTTGGAGCAGTGATGGGAAATAGGGAGATATCAGTATGACGCCTTGTGAAATGCCTTCTCTTTTCCTGCCTCCTGTTGTAGCTGAAATCCTCTTCTTGTCCAGTGTGTGCCAAAGCTTTTCGATAGTCTACGTAAAGGCTTTCTGCTGTTTCTGTGAGAGCTTTTTTAGTTGTGTATGTAAAAGCATTTCACTTGTCTGTGCTCACGGTTTTCTGTCTGGCATGAGAATAATTTTGGGAATCAGTGAGAGAGGATTTTCTCATCCATGTGTATAAGTGCATTTTGCTAGTATGTGTGAAAGCTTTCCAGTCGTTTCCACAGTGGGTCTCCAGTTGTGTATGTGAATGTATAGCTCCTGTGTGAGTTCAGTTTTGATTCATGGTTGAGTTTTTATTTAACCAACAGTTGTTTTTTTTCTTTTTTCTTTTCATGGTTCATACCCAGTTCACAGTATTCTGCAGCAGAGCTTTTATTTGCCACTACAGCAATCAAGTGGTTTTTTTAATATATGACAAGCTTATTGCATTGGACCACTTCTCTGTAGAGATCATCTCCAGGTCTTTGAGGTTGGAATGCTTCCTTTCCATCTCTCTGGTCTTCAGTTCCCCCCACTAGATTTTTGATGGGATTCTGGTCCAGACACTGACTGGGCCCCTTCACAGTGCTGCTATTGTTATTCTTTAACATTTCTTTGCCGTTGTCGTTGTCTGTTTCAGATCATTGTCTTGTTGGAAGGTCTAGGACTTCCCAAGGTCAAGTTTTTCTGCAGAGCACAATAATAACAATTAGGGGTGGGACTTTAATGCGTTAACACGTCAATTACGACTAATTAATTAAACAAAAATAACGCATTAAAAAAAACTGTTGCTATCCAGGACCGCTAGTGCTAACAGCTCTGGTGGTTTCTGTGCTCGCTGCTTTGCATTCAGGTGGAACCGTCAGCTGGGATGCAAAGTCTTTTTTGCACAAGAGGTTTTAAAATGAAACTTGTCCTCCATCAGTCCAAGCGATGCGCTCTCATCGGATTCCTCCATGTTTGTTGTCGTTAGCGTAGCGCTGACGCATCTTGCGCATCATGTGATCAGTGGACCATGAAATCGGGCGCTGACAAACGTTCTGTGTCGTCTCGATGCAAACTGCAATTAAAGGTGTTCATTTTTTTAACGCGTTATTTTTGTTGCAATTATTTCATCGTAACTAACGCTTTGAAGTATATTAGGGGTGGGACTTTGACGCGTTATTTTCTCGTTAAAGTCCCACCCCTAATAATAATTATTCATATTTTTCTTCTTGAATTTTTTTAAACTCATGATGTCATTTACGCTCACACCATCCCCAGAGCATTGCATTGCTACCAGGCAGTGGGGATCATGTTTCTGAGCTTGAACACTTTTGCAACTACAACCTCTGCCTTGAGATCTTCACACCAGAGCTTCTCAGATTCATCAGGATAGACGTAGTGGTGATTCTTGGCCTCTTGCACGGCCATTCTTGCCAACACAGAGGTTACTTTTGGCTTTCTACCACACACAGATTGTCCTAGTGGGGAACTCCTCGTACTTTTTGATGATGCTTTGCAGTGCGACCACTGGCACTTGGAAAACACTTGAATATCTCTTTATGGCCTTTCTCTGTCTTGAGAGTGGTCTCCCGCTCAGTGATGGACCCTAATAGCAAGCTCATTAAAGCACTTCATGACTTACACTAGAGAACTATGGCATCAGTAGTTCTCCATTTATATTGTATTAGAAGGCTCAAGATAATGAAGGGAATTACCAGGAACATTTGGATGGTGCAGAGGCTTCATTTTCTACAAAAACTACTTTGGTCGTGGCATTTTTGGTGAAAAAAAAACAAAAAACAGGTGAAATTGATCATTGCTACCATCTTACTGAGTTTAATCAATTGTACACGTTCTATCCAGTGAGAAGACACTAAAATCAATGTTTAGCATTGGTGTAAATAATGTGAGACTTGTGGGGCTCTGATGTAGCGTCAGTGTGAACAGCGCCTCCACCCGTAGTTTGTTTATGCTGCTAACTCTGTTCTAGGGATCTACATGTGCAGTCGTAAATCTGGGGTATCAGGAGCCTCATGGGCAAATGAATGTACGTCACATGGACCCTTGTGGGCGATCGTGGTGATGCTGACTCAGAAAGGACAATTTAATGTCTCACCAAAGCTCAGCTTCAGTGTTCAGCTCTTTACACGTGACCACATGTCAAGTCGTGTCCATTTTATTTACTGTATTCGCCGAAAATTACAAATCATGACTTCGACTCAGGCGAGATCCCTGACTTTTTATTATTATTGTTATTTTTCTTTCTTTTGTCTATAGAAGGTGCTCATGCGGTGCAGCGGTATGCACTTCTCCACAGACCCTCTGCCCTGAATAGCAAACAATTAAAATGCACAGTTGTTTCATTCATCACCTGCTGCGCTGCCGACTGCTGGAGAGAGACTTTACGAGCGAAAGGGTAAAGAGAGGAGGACGCTTTGAGGCTTTGTTAAAGCGTTACATAGATACTGCTGCTTTTTATTGTGTATTAGTTCATCTTATGAGGAAAACTGCATTGATCACAGCCGCCGCGCGGTTATACTGCAATCCAGAACCCCGGCGCTGTGGCAGAACCGGCCTTTGTATACCATTAAATGCACACAGTCGAGGGGAAGAAGTGTTCATAGTTTGCTATTAAAATCACCACAGAGCATTTCTCAAGTGCGGCTGCCAACACTGCTGGCAGTTGAAGTGGTGATTACACTGGATGGCATTAGGAAGCCATATAAGCCTGTGGTTCACACTTACTTTAGTTGACAGCATTCAGCACGCAGAGCAATCTGCAGAAGCCCGGGTAATGAAAGCAGACGTACGTTTCTCTTCTGCCCTTCATCGTCCACTACTTCTATTACAGTTTGGTTCCCATAAGTTTATGCCGGCTCCTCTGTGCGCAGAGGCATGCATTATATATGTAAAGGTCTATTTTTGGCCTCACTGCAACAGCTGCAGACCGCTCAGAATGCAAAGATCACCGTCAGCTTTGATTGTCTTGACTTCTTAAGGTTTCCTTTGTTCCCTCGGTCCAACAGCCGTCTTCTCTGTAGCAGCCCCCCTCCCTGTATGCCTGCCCTGATTAATAACCAGCTAAACAGGCAACGTGGTGTCTTTCTTCTTTCACAAGGTCTCTCATGCCAAGGTGGGATGGCATGACAAAATGTTAATAACGAATATTTAAATTAATGTTAAGATCACAGTTATTTACTGCGATTACTCACTGACTGTAGGAACGTGGTGTTACATGCCAGTGAATGTACAAATCTTCACATCAAAACACGACTTAACGTAGTTTTAACGTGAATCTGATGTCTGTGAAGATCCTCAGTCCTCCAGGTCGTAGTTATTCTGGTAGATTAATCGTAGCAGCTGGACCTGCTTGAGTTCCTTGAAGATGTTCCACCTCTGATCCAAGAGGCTTCATCAGTTCTTGAGTTTCAGATTCAAGTATCTGGATCTCCCAGCTAGTCAGTCAGAGCTGATGAAGCCTCTTGGATGAGAGGTGGAACGTCTTCAAGGAACTCAAGCAGGTCCAGCTGCTACGGTTAATCTACGAGAATAATGTGAATCTGATGCATTCTGTGGAAGCAAAATAGAAATTGGAATTGCACCCAAAACCTCTTACTTGCTGAGCATGTGCTTATGCAGACGCTGTGTTTTACTGCTGTACCCTGAACGCCTCACATGCAGGCTGTAGTGGACGCTAGCCTGGTGGCTGTGCACAGAGAAGCCTCTAGTCTCCACATCTGGTTACTGCAGATCAGCTCAGACAGACGTGAGTAAAATTATGTCAGATTGACTCAAGCTTAAACCAAGTAATTCTGTTTAAATGTGCTGTTGATCAGGGTGGTCTGTGCATGAGACATTTCAATATAAATATTGCAGATTGTTGTGACTTTAATTGTTCAGCCCTCCATCCAGGTCTTGGTCTGATATGTGGACATGCAACCCTCACCTCTCTCATCATACACGACCGATGCAGCTAATCCAAACACTCCATGTTCACCTTTTGTAAATCCCGTGTTTGTTTGCCTGTAATGAAAATCCATTATTGGCACTTTAACTTGGCTCCTCTGCTCCTGTTTGTCAGACGCTCTGAGCCAGTTTGTGACAACCTTCACTGTTTTATTGTGTCTGGTCACAGCAGCGACAGGGAGGGTGAGGATATGAATGGAAGTGGTCGAGACAGAAATAGTTGAATAAATATTTATAACTGTGGCTTGTGTATGAAAAAAAAAAGAAAGAAAAATCTGTAGCCAAACAGTAAATGCATCCCAGAAAATACAGTTTTAGCCAAATCAAATTCAGAGAAAGGGACAGGAGCTGATTACATTTAAGGACTAGAAATGGACTTATTACATCAACACAAGAGTTCAGACTCAGTCCCATAGCAGCTGCATTGTTGCTCAGCTAGCAGCTTCTTTAGGTCTGTTTAACCTCGATATAAGCCGGTTCAACCTATGTGAACTCGTGACGGTTGGTGTAACACGTCTTACTTGTACAGAGGAATTAAATTCCTCATAAGTAAAGAAAAGCATCTCCTGGCAGCAGAACCAAACATGAGGCCGAACGCTTGTCAGGTGGCAGAATCAGTGCAGAGGAGTCGGAGAAAAAAAAGCACCAAATGTCCGAGATAATCATTCTTGGCCTCTTCCACGAGCCTGAGATCATGTTTGAAACGTGCTAGATTTCTTCTCCATGTAATTACCTGATCTGGAAGTGTACTGCATCCCTCCCTGATCTGTAAAGTCTGTAGAAAGCTCTATCCGGTGTCTCCGTGTGCTGCCGGCTCTGTCTGTTTGCTTGCCTACCTGTCTCCCCGTCTCGCCATCTGTGTCACACTTCACACCTCCGTCCGTAAAAACCTCCGTCTCCGGCAGAAAAATCAGCTTCATCCTGCACTTTCCCTGCCGCCACCTCCTCCTCCTCCTCCGCTCACCTGCTCTCTCTAACCCTCTGCCTCTCTGATGTGAGAGCGGTGGGCCCTTTGCCAGCAGCTAGATCTCAGTGGGGCCCATCCATATGGCCGGCATGTTCAGCAGTCATTACTGGCCCATTTAACACGTCTAATTGTTCAACATTTGACATCTTGTCAAGACAATTAGTTCGGATTATTCCTGTTTAAGACACTGGGATGTTGATTCTGCCACACATTGTTGGAGTTTCCTGTTTGTGTTGCTGTGCTTAACGCTGGTGTTGTGACTGCCAGAGAATGTGAGTAATGTGATGAAGGCAGAGCTGAACAACACATAGCTCATATATATATATACTGTACAGGACATGATGTAAATAATCACACTCTGGCTTTTGTTTCACTCAGACTTATCTTTTTGTTTGTTTTTGCAGCAGCTGGTACCATTATAGTGATTAGAGCTACAAGTTCTGACTGTCTTGATAGTCGCAACATCTATCGATTATTTAAATGAATAACCAACTGTTTCGATTCTGATTTGCACAATTAGTAAGTGGCTCTAATTTAAATCAGCATTTACATTTGTCTTGAAGTTGTTTAAGGCATGTGCTGCCGAACACAATAAAGATGCTTGTTGTGTACTTTTGTAATGGATAATATTGAAAATGCATGTCCAGTCATCCTCACATGTGTTCATAGCCTCCCATTAAAGAAGGAAAACAGCTGAAATAAGTTAAAATTGACAAAAGTGATAATTATAAAAAAAAAATAATGACAATCATGACGTTGATTTTGAATTGTGCTTCAACAGAAACGGAAAAAAACAAACAACAAACCAGCCTGATGGGACCCGTGAACTAACATGTAGCTGAACAACCCTCTGAGCCAATCACAGCCATCAGGTGTTCCTGTAACTCTCAGTCAGACTTCTGCACCTGTTGACAGGTGTTCTGGTCCACTGCTCATCAACAAAGGCCTCTCATTGGTCCACTGCTCATCAGCAAAGGCCTCTCATTGGTCCAGGACAGTTTGGTTTGTTTTTAAAAAAATATTCTTTTCACCCACAATTCAAAAGCAACGTCTCATTTCACTAAATTCTAATTTAGCGCATTTTTATTTATTATTACTTTTTCCAGTTTCTAGTTATGTGAGTGGCTGCTGTGGATTCTGTCTTTTCTTTAATGGGAGGGGATGAATACATGTGACGGTACCACTCAGCATTATTCACCTGTGATGTGTTGTATAACCCGGCGGGTGGAACCACATGCAGCATGTTGTCATGGGAACCGAAGTGACAGGAGCACAGAGCGGGTCGGTGAAGAGACACCTCATGGCGCTGCTCACAGTCGCTCCACCGCTGTGGCTCCGGCTCTTTTTTGACGAGGGCCGGCGACAGACTGCCGGCAGCGTTACAGCGGGGTCCTATAGTTTCTGTGGTAACTCGTGGAGGACAAGGCGCTCGCGGGCGGCGCTCCATTGATTGGTTGTTGACTTGGTGGAGCTGCGAGTGCGACACGTCGCCGGTGAGCTTTACAATTGTTGTATGCGTCTCCAGCCGAGCCGCTCCACTGTAACTGTAGTTTAAAACCACATCCTTCCCCATGTCCAGCCCCAGCGGGGGTCAGCGTCGGCCCACCGGCTGGGACCCCTGTTGTTACTGGTTTTTCAGTACATCCAGTGTTCCTCCAGGTCTCCTGTGCTGAGATCTGCAGTGAACTTGCTCCACATGTCCCCAGACTGTGAATCATATCAGCGTCAGTCCTGCTGATGTCAGCAGACGTCGTACTGTGAGGGTCGTGAGGCTGTCTGACAAACACGGTTTATTTTTGTTGTTGTTTGTTTAAATTAAAAATGAAGTCGACTTGTTCTATTAGTAGTTTTCTCTGCGTCATTAATCATTGATATAAATGAGGTAATGAAGAGCTGGGGTGGGGGCAGAATGTTTTAGTTCTTATTTCTTTGGCTTCTGAAGGGAGGCATGAAAGAAAAAGTTTGAGAAGCGCTGCTCTGAGATGTCAGAAAATAGTGAAACGCTCCCCGTACAAGTTCCCAGAGCCCAACGTGATGTCTTTTGAACTGCTTGTTTTATCAAATAGTCCAAAGCCCAGAGATATTAAATTTACAATGAAACAACACAGACGAGCAGCAGATCCTCACATTTGGAAGAAAAATGGACCCAGAGCCAGCGTTTCACTTTGACCTGATAAATGTCAATGTTCAAGGAGTTATTTACACTTTTTTTTCTTCTTTATTGCCCGTATGAGGCCTGATTATAATGTACGCTATGAACACACTTTCCCCGTCTTCAGTCCAACGCTGTGTGGACTGAAGGACTCAGGGCGAGTCCTCGGCAGAGAAAATCCAACGAATATGATGTTTATGATCACTTCTGAACGCCTTCGCTCAGTGCTTCTCTTCTATAACAGTGACTAATATTAGAAATGGATTCTGCTCAACAGATTACCGACTCCCAGCACAACACACACTCCAACATAAACTCTACACCTGTCACCTGTCTCCACACTTTGTTTAAGCGCTTTGGCTGCACTGGAAAGTCTGATCCAGTCTATTGTCTCAAACACAGTTCACAGTCAGACGTGTATCAGCTCACATGTGAATGTTTAAGTCAACAGACTTTAAGACTCATTAGTTGTTTCTTTTCACTTTAAAAATTTTTGTGGGGAAAAAAGACGCAAGTTTTGATTTTAAGATGCCAAAATGTTCGTTCCCCTACTAACCCAACAGGCCGTCATGTGCTGAAATTAAATGTTTTCCTCTTGTACTTTACTTACCTGTCTGCTCAGCCTCCTGTCGGTCACGTCAGTGTTTTGGCCGATGCTCAGGATGCTCACTTGTGTTTCCAATTAACAGGCCTGCAGTTCACTTAACCGCCACCAGGGTCATTATTAGCAAAGGTTCACGTATAGAACCTCACATGAGTTTTAGCCTTTTTATTATTTCCTGTCAGCCTAACTGAACTTCTCCCTGACTAAACAAAGGCACTATGGTTCTCCTAACAATTCCAGGTCTGTATTTTATTTTGGCGGTGCTTCCTGTCCTGCACATATTCCATCGTGTGTGTGATGTCGTGTTTGTGGACACGGCGGCCTGTTTGTATTCCGAGCGTGTGCATAACATCCACAAAATGAGCGCGATGTCTGCTGATATATGAATGTGCGTTTGTCTGCTTTGCTTTATGGACTGGTACCGTGTCAAATCATCTGCGTGGCGACCAATGAAAACGCGTCGTCTCCTCCCCCCCCATGTTTGATGTCACTGTTTGTGTGCGTCCATGTGACATACGACACAGTTAAAGCACATTCCTCCTCCCAGGAGAGAGGAGGAGGGGGGTGGCTACTTCCTGGCATCTGTCTCTACTCAACCTCATCCTCCTGTGTAATGCCATCAACGCTCCCATCATCGGCTTTTTTTTCCCTAATCTATTTTCCTGTCTGCTCATCTCACCATGACTCGCATCTCTTTCTATCTCTTTCATCTCCCTCTGCCACTCTTGTTTTCTAAATTCCACAATTCGTTTTAAAAAAAAAAAAAGGGGCAATGTTGCTCTTCTTTAATTTAATTCCTTGGTATTCTGTGCCCTCGCTCTGTCGTCCTACCTGTGCTTCCTTTTATCTCGCTGATACAATCTGTTTCTGTGTCATTGGGAGTCAACAGGTCAAGCGTAAAGACTAATCTAAATTTCATTCACGCCATCACCAGGGAGTTTATCATAAAAAAAAATAAGGGGGAGGATGTAAATGTCTGTGTCTCTCTCCTCCTTCCATCCACTGTGTATCCATTGGAGGTATCCCACCATGTTCCGTCCTCCCTGATCCATCGACTGCTCCGGTCTGTAAACCCTCCGTCGTGGTGCTGAAGGGTGACGGGTCAAGAGGTTGCTTGGACTCGATCCAAATCCGGGACATGAATTTGTCTGCTTAGTTATGTCTTAAATGGGGTGCAGGAAATAAAAGGGTTTTCATAAATGGAGAGAGACTTAATCAAGTCGTAATTCTTGACATAATCAACTCGTAATTCATCGCCTCTATCACTGCAATGCGAGCAGGGGGTTCCTTGCCTTCGGTAAGCTTACGGCGCTCCTCGTGCACTGCCTCCAGCTTACTACGGTGATTAAAACCCTTTCATTCCCATGACCTTGGTGTCCACGCGCAGTCCGCGTAGCAGCTTGAGCTTCACATGCAGCGATGAAACCCAAAGCATAAGTTTAATAACAGTCATTTATTGCAGAAGAGTGTGGAGGACGGTGAGGCGTCACTATACAGACTGACAGGGGGTCATGGGAGGTCAAAGCTCGGCTGCAAAGGGTCAAATGCAGACACTGACTGGCCGTTGGGAATTCTCCCAGTAGGACGGTCTCATGAGGGATGCCTTCTCCTTTTTATTCATCTTAGCTGCAGTGAGATTCGTGACCCAGCAGGTAACGGTTTCCATCATCACCGGGAGCATCAGCACACAGGCAGTCATTATGTTCAAAGTATCGCATGTTGGATAGAAAGAGAAAACCGGCGGTCGGCGATGCAGAGGAGGTGCCAAACAAAGACCAAAGCTTCGCCAGCTGATGCCGCCCAGCGTGTTCAGGTGTAATGGATTCATCTGAGCAGCCTGCAGGTGATGATGACAGCGATTAATAGGCAGCAGAGGAGTGACCAGGTGCTTTGTAACGCTTACACGCTCTGTGCTGTGAACTAGCTAAATTACTAACTAAATGTTTATTGTTAACCTTGAGGGTTTCAGTGGGTCCGGTTCTGACCAGTTCTGAAGTTTAACTGAAGGACTCGGTACAAAAATGTTCAGAAAGGTTCGATGAGAGCAACTTTCTCAGTGAACAATGCTCCAGTCTGACTGTAAATCATGTGTACATTCGTTAGTTTTCTTCGCCACAATAATTTTTTAAAAGTCAAATTAGTCGCCAGATGATCATTGCATCAGTTTTTTGCTTTTCTGTGCACACAAACGTGCCGCGGAAACATTTTGGAAACCTCGGGAGTTTCACCATTTTACACATTAGCCGAACACAAACAATATAAATGAACAGATTGTGGGTTTGTTTAATTAGAGATTTCTCGATCGACAAACACGTTGTACCGGTTTGAATCTGAAGAATCAAATTAGTGCTGCTTGACGGCAGCTTCCCGAGCTGTTTCCGGTTGCCAGTCTTCCACCTTGTCAAACGCTCAGATGGTCTGAAAGCAGCGTCGTAAAGAAAAGCGAAGAGAGATCAGCGTAATCTCCTCATTACTGTGAGCTTCTGTAGTTTTTTCCAACACTCCCCTGTGGATGGAAGTAGCTGCTCTAAACTAAGCAGCTCTGACGCTCTAATGTAGAGGGGCGGCATCGGTTAGCTGTCAGCCGAGCATAATGCTAAATAAAGAAAGATTTGACGTTCGCTCTCCAAGTGTGTGCGTTTAGTGATGAGCACCACCGTAGAGCTGTGCATTAGGGCCTCCGACTTTCACTATATAACAAAAATCACCTCGGTTATTGTCAGTTTCTATGAATCCTTCATTGATTATCTGTGAAGCTGCTGATTTGTCGCCGGCCGATACCTCGAGGACATTAATCACATTCGCCAATCGACACACACACACATACGCTGCACACTCCCTATGATTCGGGGCAAATTTTAATTCAGTGCCCTGTTTTTGGTAATCAGCTTAGGACCTGTTTAAATGTGTGTTCATGTGTAAAGGGCATGTTGAGTACATCCTGCACCTCCACCACAGAATCACACCCCGAGGAGCGTACTTAATCACACACACTTAAGGGAGCACGTGGAGAGTGTGTTGTGACTGCCACCGCCGGTCAGGAAACAGGAAACTGTATGTGCTGCTCCAGGACAGAAGCGCTAACAGTATGCATGAGTTCACTGCGTTGACCTCCTCGTGCCGTGTCACCTGTTCCTGAGATGGTCCAGATGGGGCGTTTGGACAGGCCTATTAATAGACTGCAGTGATGCTGCTTCCTGTTAGCAGGAGACTCACGATCCAAGTTTGTATGTTGTGTCATAACAAAATGGGTTTTTAGACAAATCTAGACGATCTCATCCTTTTTTTTGTTTTGTTTTGTTTTTTAAAGTTTTTTTTTTTTTGGCCTTTAACTTTATTAGATAGGACAGTCGAAGGAGAGATAGGAAAGTGGGGAGGAGAATGAGGAATGGGTTGCAGCAAAGGGCCATGAGCGGGACTGGAAGCCATGAGCGGGACTGGAAGCCATGGCCGCTGCATCAGAGACTACAGCCTCTGTACAGGTACACGGGTCGCCTGCTCAACCAGGTGAGCTGTAGCGGAGGCCGACAATCTCATCTTGAGCAACTAAGAAACCTATACCCCGAACTTTAACACCGGTCTGTCCATAGTGCTTTCCTGTTCTCTGTCTTTTGAATATTGTTTCCTGATTAATGTCAGTATCCTTCAGCAGTCTGTAGAGGTGGATGTATAGCTGTGTGGTGTAGCACTGGGTCGTTTGTGTCAGTCTGACACTCGGCCACTGCTGATATAATTGTGGAGGGATCCAGCGCTATCTGAAAAAGAAGTCCAATGGAATCAAAGCACTGCTTCTCATTTATTTATGATGCAATGGCATCAGCACTGCCGCCACATATCGACTTTTACTGTTACACATTGACGGTGGAGCGATTATGAATAACTCCTCCTTACTGAGCACACTGGGAATCACAACATGTGCTGGAGGAGCGATTGTTGGCTTTTTCTGCAGGATAGAATCAATCCACAATTAACGAATGGATTGGATTAACTTTTACAAGGAGATATTAACAATAGGGGCACATTGCAGTCGTGCTGGTGGATGCATATGCCTACTGTTAGCTTGCTAGCTGTCCTCATGGGGAGCTTTATGACACACAAGACATGTTGATGCACTTAAACTTTAATAGCGTGCCGGTTTCAACGTATGTAAACCAGAGGGAGCTGGTTAAAACTATCAGTGCTTATTGTTGATTTATTGTAAATTACTGGGTTAACATGACAGGAACTCCCTCACATTTGTACTCCCTCCCTCCCGCCACTGTCTGCCTTTGACGAATTCAAACTAGGTTATGAAAGCTTTTTATCTAAAACACACAACATGCGTTTATACAGTAATGAACTCACGCCCAAGGCACCCACTCCATTAGCTCGCTCCCCTCGTTCATAACCCGTGTGACCTTCTCTGTGATTATGTGTCATGATGGATGTGGCCAGGTACCTCTATTTAATCATACTGATAGTCATGATGGAGAATTTACTACCTCGAAGTGGCAGCATGGCAGTGACATATGTTCAAACACCCACACACAGACGCACACACACAACACACACTTCCCCAACACATAAGTCCCCTTTGGAAGCGTAGTTTATAGTGCGACAGAAAGCTAGCCATCTGTACAGCAGGGGAGGACTGAGTGAGGGTTGTGACAAATAGACATTGGTTTTACTGTCCTAATTCTGGGCAGGCGACGAGAGGAAGCCGGCATCCCACTGAAATCAAATTCCTGAAAGAAAATCAATGTAAATCAACTTCTAGACACAGTGAAGCTGCTCCTCTCCCATCAGTGAGGACAAAAGCTGGAGCTAATGTCTATGAGCTCAGTCGCTGGGTTATTAGCGATGGCCAGCTAGAGCTGAAGCAATCGACGCTGTGCAATAAATCCGTCACGTCTGTGCTGGAGAGGTGTCGATTCAACCGCATGAGGGTTTTGGAGGTGCTGCTGAATTCTGCTGCATCACACCAACAGTCATGTTTTTATGATTAGTTCCTGGGTTCCCTTGTTGATCTTAATCACTTTTTTTCTCTTTATCCTCATTCAAAATAGTTATTTTTTAATCTCTAAATCTATATAACTTGGAAAATGAACCTAAATGTCAGCTTTTGAAAGGTTCCAGGCAGAAGCCCGAGAGCCAGGACATAAGAGCTCCCAAAGGGAGACCAGCTGGAAGGTCACGGTCTGGTTTGAAAATGACCTCAAGTCATTGTTCTGCTGAAGTCACAGATGCAGAATGTGAATGTTTGCTGAATGAAAAACCAGCAGAACGATTTACATGAGTGCAGGAACTGAAAGAGAGCGCTCACCTTTTGAGCTGCTGCTCTGTGTCCACTTGATTGTACAATATATGAAAATGAGTAAAAGGTAAACTCCATGAGGTGATGTGTTGGTGGAGCCCCGGTACGTTTCTGCTCTCAGCTGTGTGGACATATATTAAAACGATGATTTATGAATGTGTGGCCTCTAGAACTGGGTAAAGCACCACCGCCGTGCAACAGTTTGTTTTTGCAGAGTAACTGACGACACTGAAACTCAGTCTGCCCAAAGTTTGAAAGTTTGCACCCGTTGTCCAGACAACTTATTTAATAGGACTTTCTAGCAACGATCCCACTGGCCTGTCACATGAGGAGGCCTCAGGTTGTGTCTATGGATGGAGGTCCTGGAGCAGCCAGGTGTTCGCTTTGAAGCTCTTTTCAAAGGTCTGTTTTCACCTGAGGGTAAAGAGAAAAAACTGCACTAATATGAAGAAAATGCATAATTATTTGTTTTGTTTATCAAACTGAAGCCGTTATCCTGTTCAGTCATGTTCACAGTGATAACTGGTGCGATGCCCTGAAGGAGGCTCAGGCAGCAGACTGATGATCACCTCTGGTTTCTGGTTCTGGAAACAGCATTTTGTTTTTCAGGGTATTAGTTAATTGTAGTTCCAATCAGCTTAATTCACCTGCCCCCAGTGCCCCTCACCTGCAGGTCCTGATTCCCGTGTCGAGGGCAAAGTTTCTGTGAAGGAGGGGTATTTATTGTCAGATCATGTAGAGCAACTTATTGCAGTCAAAGAAGTCCCAAGTGTGTCCAGATAATGGAACCAGCTGTGTTTCCAAGCCAGCTGTTTATGGGTAAATGAGTGTCATAGAACAGATCTACACCTTTTTAGGAGACTTTACGTCCACGTTTAAACATGAGCCACCTTTACAGCCAGTGTCATGGGTCCATGGCCTACAACAGCTAAAATGGCACAGAACAAATGTCCATTATAAATCAATCAATAATTGATTGATAATGCTGGATCTGATAAGAAAATTATTCAGACAGTAGACGTTACCAAAGGATCAGGCTCAGGTTTGTACTGTTACTGATCAGTTCTTCAGTTTTTCTCCTGGACCAGAGGTGAAGCATCTTCAAGAACCAGATCAGAAGTGCGGTTGCCTTCTACTACGGCACTGAATGTATATCTGAAGGTGATCAGCAGCTACAAATCTGTACATAGCACGGGATGCGTAGAGTCCCTTTATCCTTGGACATCATCTTCTATCAAAGCTTCAAGGACTGCCCTCGGGTTTCCTCTGAAGGGCCCTGATAGCTTTCTGCTGAGAGAACAAGCTTGTGCCCTTCAGTTTGTGGAAATGTTAGAAAAAAAGCTGAAATGATTGGTTAGCAATAGACAGAAGGAAGCTACAATGGCATCAGATTTTGATTACCTTCATTCTCAAGAGGGCTGGATGCTGCCTCGAGTGCTGCAGTACAATTTGCACCGCTTCCTTTGGAGTAAAATTATTTAGAGGGCGACTACAAACAGAATAACCTCACGAGGGCATCAAATTAAAACCCGTCATAACAGCTGCCCCGTCAGTCCGCCGAGCTCCTCTGGTGGGAGACTCTCCTTCCAGAACATGTTCTTGATGGCTGTCACAACAGGAACTGACACGACACACGTCTGTTTTCAGGGAAAGCGTCGTCAAGGATGTGATGTCCACGCTTGATTAACAGGAGCAGGGATTTATGGGCTTCGGACATCAGATAGTATAAATGTTCCTGAAGCAGACATGCTAATAAAGCTGCTGGACACACCTGTGCTCTCTGTGATCATCTGTTTTATGAGGAGGGCTCCTTGATGATGACTGCTAAGATCTCCAGCATGTTGTCAGTGACACAGGGCAATGTATAATGATCTTTTATGATTTGTTCTTGTCTCCGATCTCAACGAAACCCCTGTTTGTGTCGCCTTTATCAGCTGCAGGCTTGTTGTACCGCGACAAAACCTTGCTAAAAAACTAGAACAATCATTTACTGTATTTGCTTAATAGACACAGTATACGGTTATCTGATCTTTATCGTGATAAATCTCTTCATATCTTTAAATTACGAACGCGCCACACGACATAACATGAACAGATAATACAACTGGAAGAAGGGAGGATGGAAAAATGAATAATAGAGAAACATTATTTCTGATTATTTATTCATGGCACCACAATAAACGCAGATATTCCATTTACCATGCTGTGTGTGCTGCAGCCAAGTCTTAACTGAGTCATATTAGGCCACTCTGGATCAAATCCAGTGCCTCTGTTCCTGCTGCTTGCTGATGTCCTGCCTACAAATCACAGACAAACAGAAATGTGGCCTCTTTGCTGAGAAATCAGCTCTTCTGACCTGCCCTGCTTTTATGCCTCTCTGTGTTTTTGCCGTCTCACCTGTTGCTTCTGGCCTCGCTGGCTTTTAAACAGAAGCATGTTGGCTGCTGTCCTCCTCCTCCTCCACCTCCTCATTTCCAGCATCTCTCTCTTTATTGGCAACCGCCACCTCTTTGTGACCCTCCTTTGCTGCAGCAGCACTGGGAGTATTTGAAGCACATTAACTGGACAGCTAGTCATACTGGTTAAACTTTTCAGCTTCACGTTTTTTTTTTTTTTCTAAGTACACGGTTTTATGAATCCCTCTGGTCTGGACTGTCAATGTGGCCCCGCAGGAGGAGCGCTTTAGAGTCCTTAAAAACATTTGTCAGTATTCTTCTGTGTTGAGAAAGCAAACAGCATCCGTTTCCGGTCCGAACAGGTATGGCTGAATAACTCCAGCATTACAACTAGCCGTTGTGTCGCGTGGAGTAGGTTTACAGTGTTGGAGCAAAGCTGTAGGTGAGCTGGTGTGCTTGAGCTGCCTCGGGATGGAGTGAGTGGACAGAGAGGCAGGGACGACGTAGATCCACACGTTCTCGAAGGAACAGCGATGTGGCATTACATCATAGACATCTGAATACAGGAAGAAGTCATTTTTAATCTAAATAGGTAATTTTTACAAACAAGGATGACTTGTTGGAGGTTTAATCAACAACCAGAGAGAGACGTTTACATGATATTGACCAGTAGTTATGTGTGGTGAGCTGACCTCCATGAACGTGGAGTTATTCTTCATAGTTATTCTCCCAACATGTGTGACGGTGGAGCTGAGATTTGGTTCAAATAGATTTGTTTTTGTCAGTTTTGGACACATTTGTGCAGAGATTAATTATCGGTAATCTCTGGATTGATTCTGTTCAGGACTTTAGCCGGCATCCTCTATGCGGCGAGGACCCTTCCTGTATCCAGACTGCATGTTTTGATTGACAGTGTGCATAAAGCGGCAACGCTATTCACAGCAGGTCAATGTGTTTGTCAGAGAGAGAAGCGTGAGAAGGTCAAAGAGGGGCCGAACAAATCAATGGAATATGGTTTGACTCATTTTAACCAGTAAAAAGGAAAAAGAAAACCAATATGTAAAACCAATATGAGACCGTCAGTTTTGCTATTGTGACAGCCTGTCACAAATAAATCCATGTAGGAGAAATATCACATTGAGTGTAAAAGTCACAAGTTCTGTGCATGCAGACAGGCTGATAAATAAGATGTACATTGTCTGGCCAGCTTTAGAAAGAAATAAGTGACAACACTCTGCTTCTAGCCTGCAGCAGCAACGCAGCACATGTACAGCGTCCACGTGGAGCTAAAACACTGGCCCCTCAGTTCCTCCATCACCAATTCTGGATGCTGTATTGCTGGCAGTGTGTGACACATTGTGTGATGCTCACAGTCTTAATGCCTGCTTCCAGTTGACCTTCCATTTTGATAAGCTGCTTTATGGCCTTAGCAAATTCACACTTGGCCACTTGAACCAAATGTCAGCCCCATCCGTGCTCAATAGTGCAGTCATCTGCTGGACATGCTGGGACCATACATCTCTGCTTGTTGTATAATCACGGCTTTTTTCCTGCTCAGAACGGACCTGTTCAGGGTGACGGTGCACGACGGCGAGCACGAGCGCTTCACGTGCAACAAAGGCAGTAAACAGTCTTTGAAATCTGTGCATTTTTCCTATTATTTCAAATTGTCTGATAAACAATTATACCTATTATGCTTGAGT
>NW_007577807.1:381218-399332 GCF_000690725.1 Stegastes partitus | reverse complement strand
TAAACCAAATTCATATCATTTTGTTGTCGGTGATTTTTCTTTGGAACTGACTAAAATCTTTTCGTGGCATCCTTAATTCCTCAATGCAAGAAAAGCCCGGCAAAGTTTTAGCTCCTCAGTTGTCAAAACAAAGTGAAACACATGCATGTATGCTACGTATGCTACGTATGCTACGTATAGCATAGCATTGTGACAGTGACGGAGTTGTTTCTCTTGAGCTTGCAAAGACCTGCAACTTGTCACGGTCACTGCTTTGGTTCAAGTCATAGACTGAAAGATGAACATAGTGATAATGACATCTTCCATCGATTTGTGGACGACTGTTTAGACGCGTTAGAATTCAGCGGTCGCCATCTTGGTTTTTGGAAACTGGACTAGTGAGAGGTGGATCTGACTCAGAGCTCGAAGCCAATATGCACACCTATAGGACAGCAACTTGTCAACCACGAAGTGGCCTTAAAGCACATGCTCTCAATACGTCATAAGGGGACTTGAAACTAGTGATTGAGACCATAGATTTTCTTAACACATCAAGGGATGAGTAGGGACTTCCATACAACTGGAGTTTAAGGTTTAAGGCATGTTTACAGTGACTTAATCTGTCCATCTTCTAGACCATCTCTGGTTTAAATGCATAACATATGAGATCATTGTAGACACGAGGACGGCAAAACAAAAGTAAACAGGAAGGTTTAGCAGTGCTATGACTCTAATTGGAACAGGAGGTGTTTATGGGTGGTGTGTGTTTGATGTCAATATTATTCTCAATGAGACGGATCAGAAGACAGCGAGGGATCATTCTCGTTGACTTTAATGAGCTCAGACGTACACTCATTACAATCTGAACTCCCCTCATGAGAGTGTTGGAGATGTTTACGTTGGTGTTCCACTGCCTCCCTGGTGCATAGCTGGGTGATAATCATACAGTATGAAGATGTAGAGGAGATGGAGAACACTCCGAATCATTCACATCATTAGACAACGCAAAACAGAGGAATTAGATCAGAGACTGGAGTTGGTCGCGTGAGGATGTGTTGCCGTTAAATTTGCTGTAACTGCTTTCAACAGGCACTTCATGCACTCGAGTATCATTAAGCACCAAGACAGAAATACCAGAGCTTTTAGGAAAGTTAACGTTCCCATTTGTCATCTCGACTTAGAAAACAGCGCTAATGAGGACCATAGCTAAATCCATTTCTCTGAGTGAACGCTTTGTCTTTGCTCTTATCTCTGTTGCTTATTTACTATTCCTGAGTGACACACATGTGAGATATAAGGCCTGGGGGAGGGCCGCCCACAGCGTAGGGACAAAAGTGAAGGAGACGGCGGCGGACGTGAAAAATTGAGTAAAACGCTGAAGGGAAAACGGAGTTAAGAGGCAAAGAACGAGCAAAAACACACAAATAGGCAAGCGAGGGACAGACTGAGTGACTGAAGACGGAGGTACAGGTGGGTGGACCCAGCAGATGGAAAGTTCAGACCCTGCTTGTTTTCTCCGAAATGTCACAACTGTAAAAAAGGTTTTATAAAGCATCAATCACGGTGGAGCTGCAACTCCAGGAATAGTCATGGGGCTTCGGAAATGAGACCTCCACATTGAACTGCAGAGGCAATCACCACTGTATGGTTAAGGTCAGCGCACCGTTCGCAGAGAGGAGGAAATGGAGAGGAGAGGACCTGAGAGAAGAAATGAGCAGGGAGGAGGAGAAGGGACGGTGAGGAGAGGAAAGCTGGGTTGGCATTAAAGCTGCTCACAGGCCTTATTTTGTACCCATCACGTCATTCATTTGGACTTCCTTCATGAGCGGATTCTGGTGGTTTCACAGACTGTTGATGTCGCACTGTAGAACATGAAGTCACGTTTTGGTTCAGTCTTTCATAGTGACCTGTATCTGGTCTGGTTTAGCTGCTGCATCCAACACATCTTGGTTTAAAGGGCTTTTGTAGTTGTCTGATGGTTTTCCAGTTACGCTGCCTTTGGTGGTAACGTCTGACTCTGTGGTTGCACTTGTGACGAGTCTCCATGCTGCCACACTGGGGAGACCATAGAGAGACCAGGGGAAGATGGTGAGAGCTGTGATTGGATAGCTTGTGATTTCAGGTGCTTCTGAAGATTGTTGACCACGAAGACAGCATCTCGCAAGTTGATGAAAGACTTATTTTTAGGAGGACATAATTAGCGCAGACAACTCTACTACACACCCTTTACTTACTGCATGTGTACATGTCGTCACCGTGAATGCCAGGATGGGAACATGCAACTACATGACATGTTGACACGTTAAGGTCGGCATTGGGAAACTGCTTCAACCTCGATCAGGCTCTGAAAGTCCAAAGGAATTATTAAGAAATCTTCTTCTGATCTTGTTTATTGGTTCTTATATAAGTTGTGCTTGCGCTAGTTTCAAACAGTGTACTGCAAACACCTCCATATATATCTGTACCTGTCCATCTGCACCATTAGTTGTGGGAGTTGAATCTGTATGTTTGCTTGTCTCCTGAGTCGAGCATTATTCTCACCTAACCTACTCAGCCATGGCTACGTCCTAGCAGGTGAAGAGCTCCTTAAATTAGCAAAAGCTGCTGCACAACACTTCACAAGGACAGGAAGGGTTGGGCTCCACGATTGTTTGAGTGAAGTTGGTGAAGTAAACTCCAAAATGTTTGAGAAACCAGGAAAGAGGACAGCCGGAGCAGCGACAGCACGTCATCCAGCTCTGCCTTGATGCTGCTGACGTTTATCGTTGATAAGCAGCGTTTTGCACGACTCTGCTGTGAAGGATGCTGCCGTACGCTCTGGTCATATCACATGAACGAGGACTCTTTATTTCTCTTCTGTGACATCGAACACAACAAACAGATTTTCAGTGACTACAGTAACTTCACTTCCGTTGAAGCAACACTTTTCCTCGACTGCGGCAGCGTCCCACCAGTTCTCTCACACACCAGGAATGAGCCACTTCCCACTGCAAAGCCACTGGTGCACATCAGCACCTTCCTTAAAACAGGCGTGCAGTTGGGCTGCAGCTGTTAAAAAGAACATAGTAAGTGCTTTATGGTATTTGACCGTGACAGACAGACATGGGCCGTGGCAGAGGAAGTACTCAGATCCTTCACTGTAGTAAAGAATCAATACCACACTAAAGGTCCTGCACTGAAACTGTAAGGAAATATAATCAGGGAACGTAATGCAGGACAAATATCTCTTGTAACTGTTATACTATAGTACAGTGCACTATATCATTAGATTATTACTATTTCACTATTGTAGTACCTCCAACCACCTGCCCCTTGAAGAATAGGAATCATCATCCACTCCTCATGACAGGTCCATCAGTCCTTGCATACCCCAGAGTTGAGTGGATGACTGTAAATAATACGACTAACTATACAGCGGTCACTGGAAGAAGCCTAACAAGCTGTAAAACCAAGCTGTACCTTCACCTAACACTGTTTTAACCACTCAGTGTTTGTTGCTGCTTTATAGCATCAGTTATGTGGATCGCGGCTCTCAGGCTCGTAACCTGTATTTCCAGAACATCATCAGCTGCTGTAATGAACGCTTTGGGAGCACTGCTTGATCGTCCTGTCAAATCCTGAGGAGACAGATGAGAGGGAGAAACAAAAAATAAAAGAGCGGAGACAGAAACACGGATAATGTGAAAGTGGATGATTTGAGATTTGACAAAAAGATGAAAAGAGACAGAAGCTGAAACAGGAGTGAGCTGACAGACAGACAGACGTGGAGGCTTCAGACTCTGAGGAGCTCAAAGACTCTCATCTGACTGACTTCCTTCTGAAGCCACACAAGATGAGGCGTGTTGTTTTAATACTTATATTAATCAACTGTATTAATTCATGCTCTTTTTTCTGCTTTTTAAGTGTTTACAGTCGTGAGGTTTGCCATTGTTTTAGTTGCATCGGGTTTCTTATGAGAGGGACACAGGTTGGTCCATCTTTCCATCACCTCTCCTCTCCATCAGCCCACAACAAGGTGAACAGTAGACTACACTGATGTGAGGTCAGTTTTATTTTACCAGCTCTGGAACTTTATGTTGAGTCACTCGTGTCTGCAGAGCTGTTTGATGACTCTCGGTGGCTCCATGAGCGAAGCCTTTCATATCACAAGTAGTTATAGAAGTAATTACCGCAGCTTTAAAGCGGGATTCGTGGTACAAAGCTTTCTCTCTTGTTCTCACTGGTACCAAGTGTGTGCTCAAAGGGACTCGCTGAGTTTCTCTCAGCTGTACAACACTGGAAGGTCTGGATCCTGAAGTGCCTCCAGTCGACGTAAACTGGCACTTCTAAAGCTGTAATTGATTTGAACGGAGTCACGTTCAACACATGAAATCTGTGCACGCACCACGAATCAGGCTGAGTGGAACAGTTCTATGTTCATGAGGTAAACATCAGCGCCGTGACGGACCAGGCGCTCCAGGGCTGGACTATAGCCAAAACATTTTATTTTAACTTGCGCTCCTGAGAGAAACAGTTAAAAGGAATCATGACCTGTTTTGATCCTTGTGATGAATTCATGTATTGTCTATAACTTGAACCTGCTGCTGTGTGTTGGTGTTCTGCTTCCTTTCTCTGTCGGTTTACCTGCTGATCTATCAGAGCCTCAGGAGCACAATGAAGTTTTTGATTTGGAATCTATAATATCAATAATATTCTAACATAAATGGGAAAAATTATGAATCTTAACCCCAACCATCTGCTGACTCCTAATGCTGACCAATTCTATTTTAATATAAAGAGCTGATGAAGAAGAGATCCATCGTCGTGATCAGACTCCACAACAGACAAACGCGCTTCTGTTCATTCAACATATCAATAAATCTCACGTCTTATTTATCCTGCATCCATGTTGAGCAGGAAAGCTGTGGTGGAACACGGCGTTGCTTTGTGATTGGATGAAGCTTTTATAGCCTCCGGTACACAGATTCTAGGCACCGTGTGAAATTTTATATGACATGCAAAGTGCTTCAGGTTCCAGGCATGAGTGGACAAAACATTTAGTCTGAGTCTGCAGAAATGTGAAACGCAAGTCTTTTATTGGAGGTGTGTGTGTGTGTGTGTGTGTGTGTGTGTGTGTGTGCGCATGTGCGTGTGTGGAGGTGTGTGTGTGCGTGTGTGTACATGTACAATCTGAGTTTGTGCGTCCGCAGCTTGATTAACAAGGAGATTCTTGGCGGTAATTTATGTTGGGTAAACAAGACAACAAGGTTGTGTGTCTGATTTATATTCACTCTCAGTCGCGACGGCTGATAAAATGTGAGCAGAGCGTTGTTATTTGTTGTCCTCTTTATCGGCGCATCTTGAACGGAGAGATTTAGGGTTTTGGAAAAGCTTGTTTTAAAAAATAAAATATCGTTAGAAACTCTATTTAGTGGGTGTAAAGGGGCTGCGTTTGGTGTTTATTTTATTTCTTACCGTGAGTTTTTACCGATTTATTTATTTAAGATGCAGCCACCTGCTCCTGAGACGCCCCGTGGCCTCAGTCAGTCATCAGGAAGTCATCGTTTCTGCAGTTTCAAGGTCGATCTCTGGACATAAGCAGCGCTGTAGCTTAGTGTCGGTTTAATATTACAATGCTAGTTAGCAAAACACAAACTGGCATCGAGAGGCGTGATTCATGCAGAGGATTGTTGTGCAACTCTTGCAGTTCTGCTCACATCAGTGTGTTCCAGCACCTTTTAGCTCCTTGTTTTGGTTTTTATGAATCACAACTATGCTTTTTTTTTTCTTTTCCAAGTTAGTGTTCTAAAAACAACTTATTAGCAAATGAGACAGATTTTTTTTTTCTCACAATGACTTCACACAGCAAAAAAATGAACAAATGAAAAAACTGAAGATTGAATTTAGACTCAACATGTGGCCAGAAGTCCAACAGATTGACATGACGTTGTGCTCTGTCGACTGGACATATGAATAATCAGGTATTTGTGCAGCTTGTTGCTCGTTGTAACGTTGGTTCATGTGGCTGCGATCGTCCAACAAATTAATTTAAAATCCATAATGATGTTCTGATGTTTTACAGAAAAAAACCTCCAATAACTTCATTATTTCATTGTGGAGAAATGATGCAAGATTTAAACCTGAGTCCGTTTCCTATTCCAAGGTTTGCCAGCTTTCACCAAGTAACAAATTTTTATGCCAACCTGAGCAAATAAACACATTCCTGTGGTTAGTATTTACATGAAACACATCTTCACAGCCCACCGTCACTCACACACGCCTCAGACTGATCATCAGCAGGACATCTCTTTATTCTTGGCGTTTTTGAGCGGCGTGAACGAAACACAGTTTTATATGTAAACACCTGAGTTGTCCCACAGCAGCCTGGAAGAACTTCCAACTGCAAAAAAACAGCTCTGATTGGACGAAGCAGTTCTTTGAGATATTGGAGCCTGTGTGATGCTGGAAATTGTCTTTGGACATTTTATTGACCCCAAAGCTCATGAGACGTGCAGTTTGATAAGTTCAGTCAGTGAAAGCAGAAACTATGTGATTTAGGTCATTAACTGGCTGATTAACTTACAGCGACAGGAGTGTGCAGACGGTCAAGGTTTCTGTGGAAAACAACTGACAGCGATGAAGAAGTTGATCTGTGAAGTCAGTCAATGTCTTGCGAGTTATTTTTATTTCATACACTCACAACACACATGCATTCCTGTCCAAGGCCACTGTGTTGCATTTAAATACCTGATTTCTGTTGGTACGTTAAGACCTCATCTGGAGGAAGTGAATAAAAAAACTTGTATGAAGAGCATACCGCTGGTGTTTGTTAGCTGCAGCCTGCTGGCTCTTCAGCATCACTGCTGGCGTGTTGATGCTGGAGGGAAACATTCATGAAGGGTCTTGAACTCATCAAAGAATTGTTAACAAGTTCATGCTTTAGAGATGAATGTAAAAACAAATCTGATAGAGTTTAACCCAGTGACCTCGACAAAATGATAAATATTTAAACTGAAGACTTTAAATTGAGTCAATGATTGTTAGTCACAGATTTTTTCAGTTTAAAGAATCACTTCTCAAAAGAGTAAAAAATTCACCAATCATTGGTACGTGTGAATATTAAGGCTGGAATTAAATGATCTTTTGCAGCTAACTCCCTGCTTTCACTGTGATAATGGGAACCTTTGCTGTTGCTTCAGTACATTTAGGATGAAGCCAGATGAATGAGGAACTTTTAGAAGTTGATGAGTGTATCTGGTGAACCCGCTGACTCACCACCTCGTTACCTCTCCACATGTGGAGGAACACTTCCATTTTCTCAAACCACAGTGTGTTAATGGACGGCTTTCAAAGAGGAGAAACCTCAGCGTCATAAACAGCGTGCCGTGAATCACACCTAGTTTGTAGTTCGGCTGTTGTAGAAGTGTTGGCAGGGCTGGATGCTCCGTCACTGGTGTGCACATGATATTTACTGAGCACTGAGTGATCTGGTATAATATCTGTTATCCTTATGCACAAACCCGTCAGCTGCCAGGTCCGTATGGATTGAAAATAATCATAAATATCCACCAGTAGATGTTGTCTGGCTGTAAAAATGTTTCAGTTCCAACGTTACTGCCTGAAATCAGCCGTACGTTGTCTCAGCGCTCCAGTGTTTATTGCTGCAATGCTTTCATTTTGATTTTAAAAAACGTGGGAGGGAGAAGCTCAGAACTTCGGTCGGTGCCAGTTTCAGAGATAAGTAGCAGCAGAGCAGGACCACAACGCTCCGAAACGTCCCAGCAGAAAAGGTGATGGCGTTCACTTTGAAGTATTAATTACAGCTTACTAGATCTTCTTCTTTTCTAGTTTTAGAAGAAAGGGTGCAAGTCTTTTTTTAACCTCTCTGACCAGACAGCAGCCATGAAGGAAGCTGAACAGTGACCAGAATCAGCCAACTATAGTCAATATATTACTACTGTTCCTACTACATTTAATAACAATAATAATACTCATAATAATACCTTTATTTATATGGCACCTTTAAAAACAGAGTGCTGTGACTGACGAGCTAAAACAAAAGGATACCGAGGAAGACGATACGACAACAGAAAGCCATGCAGGCCAAACAGGAAGTCAAAATGTAGTGAAATCCAGTAAAGTGGCATCAGACAGAAAATCACTGGATGGTTTAACAGAAGTCTTCCTTACAAGTATTACTGAAATCATTCACGCACCCAAACCTTAACGTTATTGATTTAAATGCCACGATCAGTTGTTTGTAATACGGCGCACAACATCTAAGAGGACGGCAGCATAATGGAGATGATCAGCTCATTTACTGCCTGAGAGGTGGAATCTGTGAGATGTGTTGTTAGTGTACAGATGAATCATTAGTTGGTGGGAATCAGTCTCATCTAGAAGTTTGCCAAGAAAAGAACGACTTGGATTTGACTGAAGTGCAGGACGGTTCAGTTCTGTTAAATTCAGCCTCAGTGGAGACGCATGCTTAGCGTTGTTGTTGTTGTTGTTGTTGTTGTTGTTGTGATCCCACAAAGGGTTTGTCTTTATAATACTGGCTCAAAATGTGAACTTTCAAAAGGGATTACCAGATGTTTAAGAAGCGAGGCGTACGTATGTAAAGCTCACAGCAGGGGACAGATGTTCTGACATGATTCTGGTTTACTAGCTGCTACATCAGCTGATGTTTACTGCTCATAAAAAGCCCATACATCAGTTGCTTTGTTTGCTACCATCATAACTAAACAAAATAATAAAACATTTAAAATAAAATAAAACCCGAGTCGTGATAAAAGATCAGTTTTTACTCAAGCAAGTCCTACGATTGATCAATAAACACGACCTGGATGACTGAGAATCTTCATTGACATCATTTTCTTTGTGTCTGTTGATATGTTGTGTTACATGACGGGTTCATTTAGAAAACCGGCTTCAGATGATGTGAACTCACTCAGACTCTCCTTAAGAGGGAAACGTCCAGCGTGCTGCCGGCGCTCAGGAAGGTGAAAAGCAGCTTTGAAATGAAGTTATTTCCGATTTAATAACCGTTGCTACAGAAGGGGACAAAAAAAAAAAAAAGAGGGAGAAAATTATAGATGAAAGACAGTCACAGGTTAAGCCACAGCGAAAACCGTTTGATTCGGCCCATCTCCTCATCTCCTACTTGAAAGCGGGCCTCTTTTGTTCTTTTTCACTTCCCCCAGCCCTCCACTACACCGACGCCTCCCCCACTCTTGATTTTCTTCCCTCTTTACTCGCCCTTTGCATAATTACATCACTGATACCTTCTCCGTGGTCGTCCTGACTTACAAAGGCCCTGCAGGTGAAGAAAAGGAGTGTTAAGGAACAATATAAATGCAAACTGCACATGAAGCTACAGCAGCGCTCTCCAGACACATTTTAATGATGAGTTGTCAGAGGCTGCATTTCTGTGTTCCGTTTGTTTTTTAAATATAAAAATATGACAAAGAAAAACAGCCTTGGAAAGAACAAGGCCTCCACTAATGGGGCGGGTTGTTTTCTTCTCTTTATCTGCTGCCCTGCTTTTATTTTTTCATTCTTCTGTCTTTCTGTCTCTGCATGCCTCCCTCTCTCTCTGAGTGTATCTCACTTTTAAAGAAGTACTAAGAGCATTTGCTGCACTTGAGTAATCAATAAATAACTACTCCTTCACTTCACCGCTCATTTTTTTTATTTTATTTTTTTTAACCGACGTAATCCCCGGTGCGGTGGAGCGGTACCGCTGTAGCAGAACAGCATGACCGCTCGCTGAATTCAGGGGGAAACCCACGCACACTTATAATTGAACCGGATCAATTTTTAGCTCTCGGGAGTCTGATCATTTCTATTTATGTGACTGTTGAAAGGATTTAAAGGAACCGTCAGGACAGCTCGGACCGAAGTCGCCTTGTGCTCAAAGTAAAGAGAGTTCTGATGGCTGCTGCTGGTTTTGCTCCAGAGACCGGACTGTTGTTCTGTTCTTGTTCAACCGCTGTGATTCTGAGTGACACTGCTTAGAAACTAATGGATTGCCATTAACTTCTGTACAGATGGACACGATCCCCCGAGAGAGTAAATCGCATTGAATTTAGCGATCGCGAGCTTTTTGTACTTGTGCTACCGTGAGTTTGACGTTTTTGGTTCGGGTGAAATATCTCAGCGATTGTGGACTCCCACGAAATTCAATACAGATATTTACGGCTGTCAGAGGATGACTTATGACTTGTGATCATCCTCTTACTTTCCCATTAGGAGGTCAAACCCGTCACTTATCCGCTGTAGCATCTTGACATGCCACACAAAGAGCCATAATGCATTCTATGATGGGATGGAGTTTCAAGAGCCTGTATTTTACTGTTTTATTTATTATTTTTCTCCTTTGCCTTCATGTGCTATAGCTTCTTTTTTGTGTATATAAAAGGTCTGCAACCTGACAAAGTCCACACTCAGAGGAGTTCTTCTCTCCCACAGTAAAAACTGCTTCTTAGCAACTCAGTTAAACTCCAGGCTGTTCTTCTGTTACTTATTTACGTGACCCTGTAGCACATTTGCATAACGCCTAGCTTCTTCTGTAAAAGCTCCATCCCTACGCTCATAGATACGGGGTTTCAATATATAACCAGCAGCTGAGCACTTCAGATGTTAACCCTTTGGTGCACAACGCAGGTCAAAAGCGTTGGCCGTGTATAAAAGATGGACGTAGCCTCTGGATCTCAAAAGGGAAGCCAATAAGTGTCGTAAACCTGCATTCTTTCTAGCAGCCACCAGGGGCCGACTCCTCTGGTGGTTGTGTAGATGTCTCAGAGAAAAGGACGCTACTTCTCACTTGATTTATTTCCTCACTAAACATTTCCTGAATTAGTTAATGGTCTCAGTTGCTACTTTCAAGTCTCCTTCGATGCTGCATGGTGTCGATTTCGTGTGTTGTGGATCCATTTAGAGTAAAATCGATGATGAAGAATGGCATGTTTTAGGATGAGGAGCTAAAACACGCCTCCAGGGTTGCTGGTCTGGTCTTGCTGAGCGAGACCAGTTTCCACAGCTGAGGAGAACTTTGCAACTTCAGGTCATTGTTCTGCTCTAGCTGGTTTATTTTGTATTTCTGTCACCCAATCACAGTTTTCTTGGGCGGTGCTAAGCCCAGGATGCAGCTACGGTGCAGATAGAGGAATAGTTTTGTTGGAACGTTGTCATCAAATGGGTATTTCACCAAACAGAACCAAACAGGTTTGTTCTTTTCCACAATCCAAATGTTTAAAACTGTTGGGAAACCGTTGCTATCTCCTGTAGCAGAGCGGCAGCATAGAGATAGCGGCAGGGAAGGAGGATGCTGTGTAAAGTGTGGTGGACATGGCAGGGTTATATCTGCAGTCCACAGTCACCACGAGTCGGACACATTCACCGGACCTCAGCTCAGCTGAGATGGTTTGAAATGAGGACAAAGTAAAGTGTGGGATCTCCTTTAGGACTATTGAAAAGCTCCATGCAGCAACACCAGGAAGCTGGTTGAAGAATGAAAAGTGTGCAAAAGGAGAAAACTGTAAATAAGCTCAAATTTAAAGCAGCTCACTACATAAACCCGACCACGCTGTTTCATAGTTTGGTGTCTTCTGTTGTCGGAAATTGGAAAAATAATGAACGTTTCTTCAGTGTGTCCAAGTTTTTTTTTTTATTCTTTTCTTCCACCTTTTAGTCTGTATGTGAGTTCCTCCACTCCAGACTGAGAGAAAAGCACATCTACCCACTTTGTCCATCTCTCGGATGTAGAAGATTCAGCGGCGTGCTCTCTCTCTTAGCCTTTATCTGTGCTATTTTCAGAGAGAGCAGTAAGTGAAGTATTGTGAGAAGTGATACAAAAGCTTCCTTCTCGAGGGAGGCGAGACAGAGAGAAGCAAATGAGAGAGTTTGTAAAATATGCCACTGACTATTCATCTCTCCCTCTTTCCAGCTCGTTCGCTCGCTCGCTCTCTGACTCTTTCCAGGCTGCTGGAGAGGCCACTTCAGATACTTGGACAAAAAAGACTTTTCACTGTATTAAATAATGCAGGTAGTCCACAAATCCTCCATCTCTTCTCTCTTTTTCTTTTTCTTCTTTTTCCAGGCCATTTGAAGCACCAGATCCAGATCCAGATCCGGCGCATTAGCCGTGAGTACCACATGTGACACATTATCATAAACGCATTCCTGAAATAATCCAGTGGAGATCCAACCGGATGGGCAGAATGCGTTTTACATTAAACATCTGACACCCGTTTGCAAGAGGAAATGGTTTTGTGTTCGCTGATGCAGTGTGTGTTTTGGACAGGAAAAGAACTGTGATTGATATGAACGTGGAGTTACAGAGAAACCTCCACCTAACAGGGAAAACACGGCAGCAATGAGTGCACATCGAACAGCAACATGGAGAACGTTGTTGTTGACCAGCCCTGTGCAGAACAGAATAAGGAGCACGTTGGTGGATGCTGCACTGGATGGCCACCTCAACATATGATGGACGTTTGTGCACTGTCCTGTGCTTTCGTGTTATCAATCCAGGTGGTGCACAGGTTGGTCTGCCTAGTCTTAGAGTCCTGGCTGACTGCTCTGCTTTGACCCGTTGGTGTTGGTGCCGATGCCCTTTTGAGCTTTGCACGTATACCAGTTGTTAAGAGGAGCTTCTATACGGTGAGCAGGCCTGTTGTCAGCCTGTTGTCTGAAGGTGTGGTCACTATTTGAAGCATCAGGACTGTCCTGCTCTGTGTTAGCCAGTCTGGGTAATGGCACGCTGTTAGCAGCTCACTTGTTGGAGCTGCCAGGAGATGATGGACTTAGTTTCTTCAGCCAGCAGAAGTGGATCATGTCAGGTCTGGACGTATCGGCTGTTGTGGCTTGTTGATGTCTCTTTTTCATGCTCTGTGGTGTGCTTGTGTTGTGTTATGCGCCCCGTCTTCTCGTGTTTTTGCGCCTCTTCTCTCTCTTTTCTCCTCCAGTGCTCCCAGGTGCTCCTGTTTGCAGTGATTGGTGGGTGGTTCTGGCCCACAGCCTATTTAATGGAGGCTGGGGGAGAAGGAGTCATCTCAGATGAAGCAGCCCTCCTGCAGCCTTTCTGCTGCCTGTTGTTCTGCTGCTCTTTATTTTTGCTTTCTTTTGAGTATTAAAGTCTGGCAGTCTCCTGTTTATTTTGGGGTTTTTTGTTGGTCAGTTTGTGTACTTTCTTTTAAAGCTTGTATTTATGAGGTGGACCTCCAGGCGATAGGCCCACACTCCTTCTATCCTTTCATTCTCTGTGGCCACCAGGCTCCCATAGTTTTGGTCAGAATTTGTTCATGGTCACTGAGTTAAGCCAAGAATGTTTTTTTGTGTGTCTGTCTGCTCGTCACATTCGGGTCTAAGCCTTTGGACCCGTACTGGAGGCTTGACCTCAGACTAAGTACTGGGACTCAAACAACTGACCTGCTGTTCCAACGGCAATGACACGACCACTGCACGGCTCCAAAATTAATTGGGTCGCTGTAGGGAAGCTACTTGTGCTGGTATTTGTGCAGCCATGAAAACAAAGCTCCAACAGCATTCATCACATCCCCCAGCTGGTGGGGGGGTTCTGCTGCAGACCGGTTCCTCATGTACAACACGATGCTGTGTCCCAGCCGGTCCTCAGAGCTCCCCACCTTTACAGCACAGGGTTGGAGCTGTATGCAATTTCTACTCAGGGGATTTATTTCCTTGATGACATTCTGCTATACATGTACATACAGCGATAGTGTCACAACAGGAGCTGCATTTGATTAACACTGTAGTGATAGTGGCACATGGCATTCACAGTCAGAGCTGCATTTTAATATCGTCGACAGGCAAATATATATATTATTTTAATATAAGTGACAGCTCATGTCAGTGAAGGTATCGGGCTACACATGGTTTGCAGGATTTAGACAATCACAGGTATGACGAGAAGGAAGGCTCATTTAGCATTTATGTGTCCAGTATGAAATTGAATATGTGCAGCTAATGATCTGTGGATGAGCTGGTTCTTTAGTTTTCCCTTTGCAAAGTGATGAGAATATAAAGTTTAGTAAACGTTGACCGTCCTGGTTGAGTTGTGTGGTCGGGGTTCATGTTGTCGGCAGTGTCAGCGGCACGCTTTGGCCCTTTGACAGTGACCCAGTAACAGCAGCTGCATCTCATTTCCAGACCTCCTGCACCCCCCACGTCCACACGCAGCGCTCTGGGACGCTGAAATGTCAACACTTTTGTTTTCCCGTAGTGTCATCGACGCCTCAGCGTCTGACCGCGTCTTTGTCCACGTGTGTCTCCGTGTATAATGCCCGGCCGCCGTTCGTCTGCTTGACTGCTCCGTTTGATTGCTCGCTCCGACTCGCACTCTCGAAAATGTTAATGGAGGGCAGTTAATGTCAGATACAGTTCACCGCCATCTGTACTCGATCCACCGTCGCCCCATTGGAGGGATAGATTAAAAAAAGATCGAGAAAGATTTACAAAGAAGGGTTAAGGAGTCAGAGAAAGTGAAGAATAACCCCCGCCGCCGTATTGAGTCGGTCTGCTTAATTGCATTTCCGCGTGCGTGTTTGTGTTTGTGCGTGCGCTGGCGGCTGAAGTGTGCGCTGGCGTGTGAAGCATTTACATCCCTGTGTGAAGGAGGTGTGAAGCAGACAGACAGGCAGGTACATCTTGTCCAATGGCCCGTCGACCACTTTGGCTGCTGTTGTGCTGTCACGGTTTTCACAAACACACACACACAGATACACACTCACACACACACACACACACACACACACACACACACACACGCTCAGACACACTGCTCGCTCTGTTGCCTCTCTGACCTGAGATTGCTGGGTACCGCTGCTCACATCCACAGAAGCACTGGGCCATGTACACACACACACACACACACACACACACACACACACACACACACACACACATACACAATGATTTATGGCCTCCAATATAGTCAATAAGAGCCAGGGCCAAGATGAAGGACTTGGGCAGGAGCTAGCAGGACACACACATGAAAAGAGACACACACACACACACACACACACACACACACACTGTTGTCCATTAGCTAAATGTACACAAGTGAGCTGCTTTCCACTTTGGCTCTCTTCATTACATTCTTGTTTATTGCTTCTGTTGACTTTGCTCCTGTGTGTGTAAAACTGAAGGTGTGTGTAACCTGTGTGTGATGAAGTGACACGAGGGTGATGCACACCGACGACATCAGAAGGAAAGTCTTTTTTTTCCTCCTCATTGAAAACAGAAACATCAATAGGCGTAGTGGTCTCCCTCGGCTCAGAAGCTGGCGATGCCCCGTTAGCACCGATAACTTCTTCGAGCTGTTTTGCATGTTTGTCCAGCCGTCTCTGACATCGACCTGCTGAATCTTTTGACCGGTGGTCCAGACTAAGCTCCCTTTAGCTGCAGGATGTTCAAGGGTTTTCCTGCATGTTCTTTCCATTTTAAATCATCTGTGACTTGTTCATTCCAAAATAGAACAGAATTATTTGTATTGATCCCCCATTGGCCACTCTATTCTATTCTATTCTGTTCTACTCTATTCTATTCTATTCTACTCTATTCTATTCAACACCCACCATTTCTTCTTTCATGTCGAAAGGTCCGGTTCAGGTTCAACTTTTAGACACACAGACTCCCATTATCTTCCAGCGCTCTTTGATACGATGCAGAATCCATGCTTGAATCAATGAGCGCGAGCTTCCTGGTCCCCGAGGCACCGACGACAAAATGTCACGTGTCACTCGTGTGAGTGTATCACCTTTATCTGTAGGCGCTGATTCGAGGAGGGTGAAGTGTTTTTCTTCTCTAAATATGTCAAGAAAGCCCACATGTTCCATCTGCTTGGTTTTCTGCATGACTGTATATAAGATGGCATGCGGATAACCTTCCACGAAAGCACCACTCTGAGCACTTCAGCCCTTAGCTCTGGATGATTCATGCGTTTTGTGTGCAGGGCTGTAGGACTCTGAACACAGGCACTGTTGAAAGAGGCGCATCCGTCTCTTCCCAGTGCCGACGGTGAGCTGTATCCTGTGAATGTTGATGTAGATCTTTAAAACGTGATTCTGAAAATGGACATTCAGATTCGGTGTTCTGTCTCAGTATTGATGCAACATAGATTGTAGGAGGAAAAAGAAAAATGGAGGCTAGAATCACGTGTCCCAACTGAAATATCTTGACTAATACTGACAAGCTGGCCATTAAATGACGTAGGAACATCCATGGCTTCCTGAAAACGTGCACTACTGGAGATTCCCCGACTCTTAATGCAGCAAGTCAGAACCGGTTTGTCCAACATTTGACTGAATATTTTCCTAAAAGTGACATTATTATACAGCTGAGCTGCTTGATTCTGTTTTGAGAGAAACATATTTTCTTACAGATTATATTTGTATTACAAATGTGTTGCTGCTACACAGAACTTCTCCATCTGTCGCTCCTTTTCAGCCAGTCATACATATTGGATGGGACAGGACGTGTCACCCTGGTAACCCAGAAAATGCAGCAGTAGCGTCCAACCTGTTGTGGGATGGTTTTAATTTTAACCCAGACCTTAATATTTTCCTCAATCTAATCACATAGTTTCCTCTTCTTTCATCGTCTTTCCCTCTGGGCAGCATGAAACATGGCCGATACCAGCTGACACCAAAGAAAAATTACAACTTGCCTGATTGAAAACAATTCCTGAACATTTTCTCTGATAGACAGAACAAAAGCTTTAACATCCCATACTTTAAGTGTGTAAAGCCAGCTGTCCTTATAAAGTACTTACTGGTTTATGTCGTATGTATACAGCTGGGACGCACTACTTCCTAATAACACTTCACCGTAAACAGTCTGTGGTGGGAAAGCTGTCACCTGTCTGTGTGCTCTCAGCGACTCATACGTATGTGATGTACCTGTGCAGAGGATTGTGGGACATCAGGGTGTTTTTGCTGCACTAGATTTGTCTTACTGTGCATTGGGACAACTGTTCTGGCATGCTGTATGGTATGGTAGTGTGGATATCGGAAAGCATCCAGTGTTTTGTTTGTTTCTTCTTATTGTCCGTTGAGGTTTTCTTGCTGGTTGGCAAATAAAAAAAAAAAAACTGCCGTCGTCACCAGAAGTTCCAAACTTTCTACTTCATTAAATGCAGCCGTATGTAATGCAGCCTGTGCCGCTGTCGTCTGGTGAAACGACGCAGCCGACTTTATTCATTCCAAATCAGGCAAAAGAAAAAAAACCTAATTCACTATTTTTGTTTTTGTATGTTTCACAAGTGCTTGTCAAATCTAGCTGACATATCTGAGGAAGCATGACGTCTCTGTAGACTCAGTGTGTCCCATCAACACAGTTCTCGCATTTCTTTTTGCTCTCTACTTAGATGTTTGTTGGAAACGTGACGATTTATTTATTTGTTTAAATAAAACTTGTCATTGAACATGGATAGTAGCTCTGACATGCTGATGACAGAATATTATGAGCAGCTGGACTTCTTCTCGTCACCCCTTCATCTGTCTGACAGCAAACTATCAGCAGTTTAGCAGCTAAAACACCTGATGTTTCCCTTCCTTCCCTCCCTCTCTCTTTTATTCTCATTTCTAGTTTCCGCTTCCTCTTTGTGCCTTTTCATCTTCCCCTCCCCTCTTTCCTCACTAACTTTTGTTTGCCTAATAAACACAGGATCTCTTAGCTTGGAAATAAAATCAATTCTTTCTTTCTTTTTTTTTTTCGAGCGACACAAGCTGTGCTTTCACATAAAACAACGGTCAATTAGACTGAGGATGCTGAGCCTCTCCCTGGCCCATAAAACAAGGATAACAATGTGAAAACTGGAAACAAGAAGCAAAGACACTTTCATTACTCATCTGCAGTCATTGGGGTTATTTCAGGGGCTCGTTGAGGAGTTTTTATGGCGTTCTTTTTCATTGCAGTATTTGCTTATTCAAATGACTTCCGTATTAAGTGAGTTGCTGATTAGCTTTTGGGAAAAGGTCTTGTATTTCACTTTTACGTTAAGTGCAAGCAGGTGCAGTTTTGAACCGGCGCTGGGCTGCTGCTAGCCTCTAGACGTTACCACCAGCAGCACAGTTAAGATTCGACTTCTTTTCTTGTGTCTCCGTCTCACACACTGTGTTGTCCACCAGAGGAGAT